>NW_026576528.1:17500-52500 GCF_028641065.1 Leucoraja erinaceus | reverse complement strand
CCCGACAGCCCGTCAGGCTATTAAACACTACAACCTCCAAATAAGCTTTAAAATTCATAGACTTGGGGGGGATAGGTTTTATCTTGTTGTACTACTATTGTTTATTTATTTTATGTATATATACATAATGTAAAGGGCAGCACGGTGGCGCAGCGGTAGAGTTGCTGCCTCGCAGCACCAGAGACCCGGGTTCGATCCCGTCTACGGGCGCTGTTTGTACGGAGTTTGTACGTTCTCCCCGTGACCTGCGTGGGTTTTCTTTGGGATCTCCGATTTCCTCCCACGCTCCAAAGACGTACAGGTTTGTAGGCTAATTGACTTGGTGAAATCATCCCTAGTGTGTGTAGGATAGTGTTAGTGTGCGGGGATCGCTGGTGGGCTAGAGGTCGGTGGGCTGAAGGCACTGTAACGCTAAACTAAACTAAACTAAACATATAGATGCACTGAACTTTACCTGTTTATTATATTATTTACAGAGTACTTTGCCCCGGAGGTTCCCGGAGGTTTTTGTCAGTCCCCCTACCTGCTTCCACTACCTGCAACCTCCGGCAACCACCTGCAGCCTCCAGGAACCGCACGGAAAACCTTGGGTGGGGCGCAAAGTCTCCAGAGGTTTCCGTTCAGGTTTCCTAAGTGGGACAGGGGCATTAAGTCTGTGGAATTCTCCGCCTCAGAGGGCGGTGGAGGCCGGTTCTCTGGATGCCTTCAAGTGAGAGCTAGATGGGGCTCTTAAAAATAGCAGAGTCAGGGGATATGGGGAGAAGGCAGGAACGGGGTACTGATCGGGGATGATCAGCCATGATCACATTGGATGGCGGTGCTGGCTCGAAGGGCCGAATGGCCTACTCCTGCACCTATTGTCTATTGTTTATTGTCTAATGTCAGTATTCTGTCTGGGACACTCTTGTCTATTGACTCTAGGTGCAGTCTTTAATTCCACGTTGTATGAATAAATATCACACTGGGATTCCAAAGTGAATGTTTATTTGACGTTGGTTAAACCTGATCCTAAAGCCTACTGGTCAGGTAAAGAGTTAAGGGATAGGTTAATACACCCACGTTTATGTCAGTAGAATCAACTCTTTGATCTCATATCGAGCCAGGCAGGTGGCTGATGAGGCAGCCCTCTCTATATAATGCATTGTAAGGTAATTATGGAGTTGATAACCCTTGACATTCTCATTCATTTGCTAATACAGCAATGTGCTTTCTCAGGCAGTCAAATCAGAAGCTTTCATTCATTAATGGACCGAATATTTAACTCACTAAAATTACGTTCGAGAGGTTTTGTTCCATTATTGACCGCTATAGACGTGATGGGCACCGCCCGGTCCGTCACATATACTGACCTCCCCACCGATGAAGGGATCTACAGGAGTCGCTGTCTCAAACGTCTGCAGCCAGCATCATCAGAGACCCACACCACCCTGCCCATGCTCTCATCTCACTGCTATAGGTTGTGGGAGCCCAAAATCGGTGACCAGGCCAGGCTGCATCCCTGGAGAACATGGATAGGTGCTCCACTCCCCTTCCTGCTGGACATATACAGGAAGAGATGTATCAACAGAGCCATCTCCATCATCAAAGACCCTTACCACCCATCGCATGACATTTTCTCCATCCTCCCATCTGGGAAGAGGTACAGGAGCATTAGCTGCAAAACCAGCAGGATGCTCCTCAGCTTCTTCCCACAGGCTATAAGACTGTTAAATGGACTTTGCCCCCTGCCAAGTATCGCGCACAAACCCCCACACTGCAGCAGAGCCACTGTTGTGCCGCTGCCGGTCGGAACGGCTGTTGAATGTTTAGTAGAGTGTTAAATTTGTTCATGACATGTATTTTTTATTTTCATTTCTATTTATTTTTTCATGCACACTGAATGGACACTGGTTGAGCAACGTTTTTTTGTTTCCTCTGGGTATGCGAATACTCAGGAAATGACAATAACGATATACAATAGGTGACGTTTCGCGATGGGACTCTTCTTCAGACTGGGTTACCCAACCTGAAACGTCACCTTATCCATGTTCTGCCGGGATGCTGCCTGACCCACTGAGTTACTCCAGCATTTTGTATCTTTGCTTGGTAAACCAGCATCTGCAGTTCCTTGTTTCTATTGAAAACCGTGACCAGAAGGTTCAGGAACAGCTTCTTCCCAACACCCATCAGGCTATTAAACATTACAAATGCCAACTAAACTTCAAACTTTCTTTCTAGGGACTTAGGGCTTTTGTTTTCTTTGACACCAATGGTGTTTTTTTTAATTTATTAAACTTTTTTTTTGTTTATCATGTTATATATCCTTCTCCTCACCTTCTCCGTCATGGTCTGGTTTGGCTCGGCCAACAAGCACGACACCTGGAGGCTGCAGCGAATCGTCCGATCAGCTGAGAAGGTTGTTGGCTGCAACCTTCCCTCCATTGAGGAACTGTACACTGCAAGGGCCAGGAAGCGAGCGGGCAAGATCATCTCTGACCCCTCTCCCCTTGGCCACAAACTCTTTGAATCACTTCCCTCTGGAAGGCGACTCCGGACTGTCAAAGCTGCCACAGCCAGACATAAGCCAGACACATAGGAAAACATTTTTCACACAGAGAGTGGTGAATTTGTGGAATTCTCTGCCACAGAAGGTAGTTGAGGCCAGATCATTGGCAATATTTAAGAGGGAGTTAGATGTGGCCCTTGTGGCTAAAGGGATCAGGGGGTATGGAGAGAAGGCAGGTACGGGATACTGAGTTGGATGATCAGCCATGATCACATTGAATGGCGGTGCAAGCTCGAAGGGCCGAATGGCCTACTCCTGCACCTATTTTCTATGTTTCTATGTTTCTATAAAAACACTTTTTATCCACGAGTAGTTGCTCTACTCAACGGCCAAAAATCTGTGGCCTCCCTTTGATCTGGTATTTTGTTGGTTCACATGCTTGATCAATGGTGTTTTATCATTAATGTTTTATTA
Organism: Leucoraja erinaceus; assembly: GCF_028641065.1. Taxonomy (NCBI): domain Eukaryota; kingdom Metazoa; phylum Chordata; class Chondrichthyes; order Rajiformes; family Rajidae; genus Leucoraja; species Leucoraja erinaceus. The sequence continues at coordinate 49,541 of NW_026576528.1, read as the reverse complement.
TTATTAATGTTTAGTGTTTTCTGAGTCATTCGTAACTGTCACTGTATGTCATGTTGTTACTTGTGGTCGGAGCACCAAGGCAAATTCCTTGTATGTGAATACTTGGCCGATAAACTTACTTACGTACTTATATAATGAGCAGTGAGTTTACAGACTTACTCTGCTACTGCCAGTAAGAATTGTGTTCTTCCATTTCGGTACATATGACAATTCAGCATCCATGGAACAATGCATCCCACCATGGGGGCAACAATAACAATGTGCCAAACTCCAAATAGAGATTTGTAAATTATACCACTGTGGTAAAAAGAACAGTGAGATCACGGGTGGAATTTTGAATGCAAATCAAAAGACTAAAGTCATTGGTGACTCCGAAGGTAATGTGTGCTCTTCCCATGGTTAGATTAGAGATCTCATTTAGATACCAAATGATTGAACAGCACAAAGTTCCTTCAATCTAGTTAGCAGACATTTATTCAATAGTAAATGAATATAATTACTGAAATAAAATTAAATTGTCCACAACATTTATCCTGGAGCCTTGTTCCTCCTGATTGCTGTTACACTACCATGGAGGACAATTCATTAATTTAGTACAGGGAATATATCAAATGATCTTTTAGTTGCAAAGATGCTGGAGTAACTCAACGGGTCAGGCAGCATCTGTGGAGATTCAGATTCAGATTCAGATTCAATTTTAATTGTCATTGTCAGTGTACAGTACAGAGACAACGAAATGCATTTAGCATCTCCCTTGAAGAGCGACATAGCAAACGATTTGAATAAAAAAATAAATAATAAGTGGGGGGGGGGGGGGGGGGGGGGGTGATTGGCAGTCACCGAGGTACGTTGTTGAGTAGAGTGACAGCCGCCGGAAAGAAGCTGTTCCTCGACCTGCTGGTTCGGCAACGGAGAGACCTGTAGCGCCTCCCGGATGGTAGGAGGGTAAACAGTCCATGGTTGGGGTGAGAGCAGTCCAGGTTGGGGAGAGAGAAGGATTAGGTGACGTTCGGGGTCGAGATCCTTCTTCAGACACCTTTTGTTGCACCTTTCTAATGTTATTTAAGGACACCACAGTGGTAGAACTGCTGCCTCACAACACAAGAGACCCAGGTTCGATCCTGACCTCAGGTGCTGTCTGTGTGGAGTTTGCATGTTCTCACTGCGATCGGGTGCTTCGGTTCCCTCCCACATCCCAAAGACGTGTTGGATTATAGGTTATAGGCCTTTGGTCGATCTTCCATCTGAACTTAGTCACTGTGCAATGGTGGCACAGCGGTAGAATTGCAGCCTTACAGCGCCAGAGACCCGAGTTTGATCCTGACTATGGGTGCTGTCTGTACGGAGTTTGTACCTTCTCCCACAGACTGCGTGGGTTTTCTCCGGGTGCTCAGGTTTCCCCCCACACTCCAAAGACATGCAGATTTGTAGGTTAATTGGCTTTTGTGAAAAAATTGTCCCTCGTGTGTAGGAATTGTGCTAGCGTACGGGGTGATCGCTGGTCGGCGCGGACTCGGTGGGCCAAAGGGCCTGTTTCCATGCTGAATCTCGAAGTGTAAACAAAGTCTCAGCTAAAGTCTTCCTTTCCACTTCCCATCAAGTGACTTTGATACAACCTGCATCTCTAAAGTCTAAAGTAAACTTAAAAAAACACAACTTTTTTACAAGTTGAATCCAAATATTATTGGTCAGGGTTTAATTCTGTAGAATAGCTGGCGTTTACCTCAATAAGACATGATGATTTACGACAACATTACCACAGACAGTAAAGGCAATCACATCATACACATCACTGCTGAGTGGTGAGAATTTAATGTGATCATATCTTCACAATAATGCGTAAATATTCCGTCAACAAAACGAGGTGACAGACAATGTTTCTTTAATTCCATTGCCGTATTTTTGATGCCATGACCAGAAATATTTTTGGGGGGGAATCACAGCTATTTTAACATTTATCGAACAAGTCCATAACACTTTCCTCCTCATTTAATAATTGTTGAATATCAAATATCAATAAAAACTGTCTGAAGAAGGGTCTTGACCCGAAATGTCACCCATTCCTTCTCTCCAGGGATGCTGCCTGTCCCGCTGAGTTACTCCAGTATTTTGTGTCTATCTTCGATTTAAACCAGCATCTGCAGTTCCTTCCGATGCAAATAACTATCGGCTTTAGTTTTCGATTAATTGTCTCTCGTTCTTGGAGAAGGATACAGCAGGACATATTTGTAATCTGTTAGAATATTATCCATGTTTCATCAATGAATTAATTTAGTACAGGGACTATAATCTCTATGGTGCGAAGAAAAGCTGGAGTAACTCAGCGGGACGGGCAGCATCTCTGGAGAGATTGAATGGGTGATGTTTCGGGACGAGACCCTTGTTCAGGCTTATTTTGTTGCACCCTTCACATTTTATTTAAGGGCGTCACAGTGGCGCAGCTGGAACAAGAGACCAAGGTTTGACCCGGAACTCAGGTGCTTATTGTGTGGAGTTTGCACGTTCTCCCTGTGACCGCGTGGGTTTCCTCTGGGTTCCTCCCATGTCCCAAAGAGACTGCTGGTTTGCAAATTAATTGGCGTTTGAAAATTTGTCCCTAGTGGGGGTGTGTAGGGAGTGGATTTGAAAGTGGATATCGCAGGACTAGAATCATTGAGCAATTCTGGTCCTAATAACTAAGTGTTTCCTACTTAAACAGAAAAGGCAAGGACTAACAGATAAACGTCAGAATCGAGATTGTATCCAAAACTGTTGCAGCTGTAAATCATAGTGAAACAGTTCTTCATTATCAATGAAAGGTATAAAGAGTGGGTCAGGCAGCATCTCTGGTGAACAGAGAGGGGCGATACTTCAGGTCGGGACACTTCTTAAGACCGATTAAGCGGGGGGGAAATGCGATTCCTCCTAATGGATAAATCAGACCAATTCATAACGAGTTGGTCTCCATTCGTCGTTTTTTTGGAACCATATGGTGCAACACAATTGTAAAAAATAACTGTTTCAGGACTGGACGAGGGTTGGTCAAGATTATAAATAATGATCTCCTTTTCTTTTCACTATTTTCTCTCTCAACTTTCTTCATTTACTCGTTCTCTTTCTTCACACACTATATATTTCACATCTTTCTATCCTTTACTATCTAACTTCTTTTTCTTATTCTCATCTTTTTTCAATGTAACACAAAAAAAGGAAGTTGTACATAAAATGTATTATGAAAATATATATTAGGCACTTTGGTGCCATATGACTGTACTTACTTCTAATAAAATAAAATATTAAAAATTAAAAAAAAAGTGGGGGGGGTTAAAGTAGGGTGGGGCAAAGTCTGGCAAGTGATGGGTGGATACAGGGGAGGGGGCTGGTTGGAAAAAGGCCAGAGATGAGAAGACAAATCATGAGACATAAGGAGTGCGGAGGCATGAAATGTGAAGCCGGAGGAAGGAATGTAGGTAGGAAAGGGAAAGGAAAAGGGGGGAGAGGGAGAAACGTGTGCGCGTGCAGGTGGAAAACCGGGAAGAGAGGGGGGAAAGGGAAGAGGGGTGGAGGCAGGGGATGTTTGTCGGGGAGTTGCCTAATATTTGAGGATTCATTGGTGTGGCTCGGTGGCGCAGCGTTAGAGTTGCTGCCTTACAGGGCCAGAGACCCCGGGCTTGTTCCTGACTACGGGTGCTGCCCGTACGGAGCTTGTACGTTCTCCCCGTGACTTACCACACTCCAATAACGTGCAGGTTTGTGGGCTAATTAGCTCAGTAAAACTGTAAATTGTCCCTAGTGTGTGTAGGATAGTGTTTTTGCTGTCTTTGTAGCTGGGATCACAAATTGGATCGAATGCCCCCGTCTGCTCCTAATTGGTTTGGGTTTGGTGTAGGTCTTGTAGTCTATGTCGAGCTGACCATTTAACATTTTTTATGTTTTCTATGTTCTATGTTATCCCACTTTCCCCTCCACTCCCAACACACTAGGGGCAATTTAGAATAGAATAGAATAGTTTCTTTATTGTCATTGTAACATGAACCATGTACAACAAAATTTAAAAATGTCAGCCAGTCAGTGCACCATTCAAACATTTCTAAAAGCTAACGATACATACAAGGTAAAATATTAAAAGATAAACAACTATAATAAATATCACGAAAATAGCACGCATAAACACCCAACCCTCCATCCTTCTGTCGATTTCACAGTGTACCACAGTCCCTTAGTATGTCTGGCCCCTGCGTTCCTTGGCGGCTACATTTAGTGCTTTTATAGCAGTGGGGTAAAAACTGTTTTTTAGTCTGTTCGTCCTTGTCCTTGTAGATCTGTACCGTCTGCCTGACGGCAACAGTTCAAACAGGGAGTGTCCGGGGTGGGAAATGTCCTTTATGATACTCTGGGATTTTGGTGCAGCGGGAACTGTGTAAGTCCTCCAAGGTAAGGAGAGGGCAGCCGACAATCCTCTGGGCGTTGTCAATGGCCCTCTGGAGCGCTTTCCTCTGAGCCGCTGTGCAGCTGGTGTACCACACGCATACACAATATGTTAGTATGCTCTCAATGGAGCACCGATAAAAGGACAGCAACAGTCTCTGAGTGATGTTATTCTTCCTGAGCACCCTCAGGAAGTGCAGTCTCTGCTGGACCTTTTTCAGCAGCGCAGTGGTGTTCACGCTCCACGTCAGGTCCTCCTCAATATGGATTCCCAGGAAGCGGAAATCCGCCACCCTCTCTACACAGTCCCCTCTGATAGTCAATGGTACCAATGGTACAGAGGTTGATTCATCTGCAAACTCGCTCATCTTTAGGACGTGGGAGGGGGAGAAACCGGAGAACCCGGGGAAAAAAACCCACGCTGTCACAGGGAGAACCTGCAAACTCCACACTGACAGCATCTGCGGTCGGGGTCGAACCTTGTGCCTCAAGCGCTGTGTGACACCAGCTCCACCAGCTGCACCACCACAATAACTGAGGAACAAAAAGATAAATTTAAAGAGATAATCCAAAGGAATCATCTTCCAGACATCTACCTTTCCGGTCGAGACCCTTCCTCAGAAAGAAATTGTGCCGTCTGAGATCAGATGTTTCAAGGCTGCACATTTCTATAGCTTTACTTAAAAATGTCATTCATTATTGAGAAAACAATATTTGGTTTTTCAACAAAAGTGGAACTTTATAGATTTTCAGTCATCTCGGTAACTTTTTCACTCACACCAATAAATGCAAGCCCACTTTGAGAAATTGTCTGAAGAATGGTCTCGACCCGAAACGTCACCCATTCCTTCTCTCCACAGATGCTGCAGCCTGTCCCGCTGAGTTACTCCAGCATTTTGTGTCTATCTTGAGGAAATTATTGAGTTGTACTGAGATCTTATAAATTATGCATATTGCAATAAAATGTCAATTTTATTCCCTGTTATTATATTTAATAATTATTAATATGCTTAATTGTAAAGAAGGCTTACGGGCACATCGACCTTCACCAGTCGGGAAATTGAGTAAAGAATGTGTCGGAACTTACTGCAGATTCTGGTTTATACCGAAGGTAGACACAAAATGCTGCCGTAACTCAAAGGGGACAGGCAGCATCTATGGAGAAAAGGAATAGGTGACGTTTCGGTTCGAGACCGTTCTAGAGACTAGCATTCAGAGGAGAGAGAAACTAGAGGTATGAACAAGTACAAAGAACAGGTGAAAGACACATATGAAAAGAACATTAGGTCATAAGGAATAGGAGCAGAAATAGGCCATTCGGCCCATCAAGTCTACTCCGTCATTCAATCATGGCTGATCTATCTCTCCCACCTCACCCCATTCTCCTGCCTTCTCCCCATAACCTCTGACATCTGTACTGACATCAATAATCTATCTATCTCTGCCTTAAAAATATCCACTGACTTGGCCTCCACAACTTTCTTTGGCAAAGAATTCCACAGATTCGCCACCCTCTGACTAAAGACATTTCTCCTCATCTCCTTCCTAAAAGAACGGCATTTAATTCTGAGGCTGTGACCTCTAGTCCTAGACTCTCCCACTAGTGGATACATCCTGTCCATACCCAGTGCACAAATCAAAGCCAAATCATCGTTGATCATCCACCAGGCTCACAAATGTCAAAATCATATCTGCTTCCAGTCCCACCTCTGGCAGTGCAGTCCAGGCATCCACCACCCTGTAAAAAAAAACCTGCCCCACACATCTCCTTTAAACCTTGCCCCTCACCTTAGAGCTATTAAGCTTATCTTCTAATAAAGCACGCAACAAAAAAGCTTTTCACTGTACCTCGGTACACGTGACAATAAACTAAACTAAAGTCAATAGCCAATCGACAATAGGTGCAGGAGTAGGCCATTTGGCCCTTCGAGCCAGCACCACCATTCAATGTGATCATGGCTGATCATCCCCAATCAGTACCCCGTTCCTGCCTTCTCCCCCTCTCCCCCTGACTCCGCTATCTTTAGCTCTCTGCCTTGCCAAATATATGTACAACATCAATGTAAAGTAGCAAAAGCTTCAATGACAAATATTTATTTATTCCTTTCATATTAATTCCAATTGGTGTGCGGCCTAACGTGTGAAATGGTTTATGTCCTGTCTTTTAAGATAATTATTCACACCCGTTATAGATTTCCAGAAAAATGCATGATCACGGTTTGAACAGAGTTATTAAACCCAATCATTAAACTATACTCAGTGTGTCATAAATAAGAGATTATAATAGTCTTCAGTCCAGAAAACACAATCATTCATAAACCTAAACGATACGGACATCATAAATGGAACTCCAATCCCCAAGCAGTATAAGAAAACCATTTTGGTTCTATTTTCCGTCGCACCCCTTACAATTGTGCACCAAATTGTTTTTGAACGACTGATTGATCGAAAGATACAGCAAGGAAACAGGCCTTTCTGACTATCGATCACCCCTTCACACTAGTTCTATGTTGCCCCACTTTTGCATCTACTCCCTACACACTACGGGGCAATTTTACAGAGTGCAATTAACCCACAAGCCCGCACGCCTTCAGGACGTGGGAGGAAACCGGAGCACCCGGAGGAGACCCACGTGGTCACAGGGAGAGCATACAAACTCCACACAGACAGCACCCGAAGGTCAGGATCGAACCCGGGCATCTAGCACTCTGTGAGGCAGCATCTCTACCAGCTAGGTCAGTGTGCCACTCTTTTCATGAGAATCTCACACTGTGAATCAGTTCCATACACACGTTGTCTGCAGGTTCGAGTCCAACTTCAGATATTGGTCTACAAACCATCTACTGACAGCCCAGTCAAATATTATTCTGATGGAGATATCCTGTCTTGAATGAGAATTTAACTCCTATTGGCAGTGAAAGATTTCACGATAATATTTCAAAGAAGAATACTGTAGACACTTTTCATATGGTGACACAGTGGCACAGTGGGCCAGTGGCAGTGACACAGTGACACAGTGGGCCAGTGGCAGTGACACAGTGGCACAGTGACACAGTGGGCCAGTGGCAGTGACACAGTGGCACAGTGACACAGTGGGCCAGTGGCAGTGACACAGTGACACAGTGACACAGTGGGCCAGTGGCAGTGACACAGTGACACAGTGACACAGTGGGCCAGTGGCAGTGACACAGTGACACAGTGACACAGTGGGCCAGTGGCAGTGACACAGTGGGCCAGTGGTAGAATTTGCAGCTGCACCGATTTCTCCCTGTGACCGCGTGGGTTTTCTCCAGCTGCTCCAGTTTCCTCCCATATCCCAAAGACATACAGGTTAATTGGCTTTGTAAATTGCCCCTAGTGCGTGGGATAGAACTAGTATATGGGCGATCGCTGGTCGGCATGGACACGGTGGGCCGAAGGGCCTGTTTCCACGCTGCAGGTCTAAACTAAACTACAAAGTCCAATGTCCTCAGTGGGCTGGAGGTGAATCGGACAAGGCCCTAGCTTATGGAAGGACCGTTCAGAAGCCTGATCACAGAGGGGAAGAAGCTGTTCCTGAGTCTGGTGGTGCGCGCTTTCAAGCTGATCTGATAAGATTGGATAGCATGCAAAACAAAAGTTGTTTGCTGCACCTCGGTGTATGTGGCAGGAATAAAACTAAACTTCATGTTTACAGAACATGTTTCACAGAATCAAATTATCCCAAGTGCTTCACAGTTAATGAAATATATTTGCAAAACTCATTGGAAGGTAAACGTGAGGAGACCATTTGCACACATTGACGTTTGATAAACCTCGATGTGGTAAAGAGCAGACAAGCTATTTTTATAATGGGAATAATGGTGATTAACAGATAAATTCTGACCAGTGCAGCGTGGATTCACAAGGTTAATTCCCGGGATGGCGGGACTGTCATACGCTGAGAAAATGGAGCGGCTGGGCTTGTACACTCTGGAATCTCGAAGGATGAGAGGAAGATCTTATTGAGACATATAAGATTATTAAGGGCTTGGACACGCTAGAGGCAGGAAACATGTTCCCAATGTTGGGGGAGTCCAGAACCAGGGGCCATAGTTTGAGAATAAGTGGTAAGCCATTTAGAACGGAGATGAGGAAAAATGTTTTCATGCAGGGAGTTGTGTGTCTGTGGAATTCTCTGCCTCGGAGGGTGGTAGAAGCTGGTTCTCTGGATGCTTTCAGGAGAGAGTTAGATAGAGCTCTTAGGGATAGCGGAGTTAAGGGATATGGAGAGAAGGCAGGAACGGGGTACTGATTGTGGATGATCAGCCATGTTCACATTGAATGGCCTACTCCTGCGGTGCTGGATCGAAGGGCCGAATGGTCTACTCCTGAACCTATTGTCCATTGTCTATAATGCCAATATCGAAAACCCAATCTTGAGGAGTCCTGCTGCAAAACATCACCTATCCATGTTCTCCAGAGATGCTGCCCGACCCGCTGAGTTACTCCAGCACTTTGTGTCTATTCCATTGAAAACCTTCTGCTCTTCTTTGAAATATTATCGCAGTCTTTCACTGCCAAAAGGAGTTCAAGTCTCATCCAAGACAGAATATCTCCATCAGAATCAAATTTCACTGGATTGTCAGTAGAAAGTTTGTAGACTCATATCTGAAATTGGATTCAAGGCTTCAACCTTCCAACTCTGACTGGAGTGCGACCTACTGAGTTATAGAAGCACCTTGAACTGAGTGTCAATTGGCAATGAAACTATACGTCAGGACAGAGTTAGTTACAAATAGAGCCAAGGACGCCTAGAATACGGAAGACGGCCCTTTGGCTAAATTTTCCCATGCCGCCCAAGATGCCAGAATATATCATTAGTAAGATTAGGAGATTAAGAAATGGCAAGAATATCGGAAGGTAACCCATAATTAAATATGTCTCAAAAGAATTTACTTAATTATGGGCTAATAATCGGAAAAAAGCTTATACTTAAATTTTGGAAAAATGCTCCAATACCAACAACAAAAATGTGGATTTCAAACCTGTTCGAAACATTACACTTGGAAGAGATGAGACTCCTCCTAGCAGGCAAAGCAGATCACTTCCAAAAGACGTGGTCTCCATTTATGGAACTATTACAAGCATAAGGTGCAATAATAAGTTATAACATAAAGGCTACCAGGACCTGGAAACGGGGGGTATAAAATACATTTTTAATAAAAACACGGTTGGTATATCCTTTTTTGCGGAGTTTTGTGTTACAATAGAGCGATTGATTTTCCTTTCTTCTTTTTTTTTCTTTTCTTTCTAGGGTCTTATTTATTTTCTTTGCTTCCTTCTCTAATTCCTTCCCTAAGGGGTTCTCTTCTCCCAACACTTTCCTGCACCTTCACGATTCTTGCTTACTTTCCTTACTTCTTTTATTTCTATCTTTTTTAAAGCTCAAAAAATGAAGTGGTACAACATAATGTAATAAGATATATGCGATGTATCAATGTGATTTTCTGTACTGCTAATAAAAATAAAATTAAAAAATTTTTTTTTAAAAAGGCAAGAAATTAAATAAAATTATTTTTTTAGGAGCTCAGTTGTAGAGTCATAGAGTCTTACAGCATGTAAACAGGCCCTTCAGCCCAACTTGTCCATGCAGACCAAGATGCCCCATCTACACCAATCCCACCGGCCTGCATTTGGCCCACATTCTTGTGAACCTTTTCTATCCATGTACCTGTCCAAATGTCATTTAAATGCTGTTATAGAACTTAAATATTGTTATAGTACGGAGTTGAAATGTTGTTATGGTGACCTTTAATGGTGTTATAGTACCTTTAAATGTTGTAATCGCATCTTACATGTTCTTATAGTGCCTTGCATGTTGTTACGGTACCAAGGTCGCTAGATCTCAACACCAAAAATGTCATATTATGGGGCATTTAACACTCTATGTATGACATTCATAATATTGAGAAGTCAAATAAACGTAATATGCTTTCCTGTGAATTTAAATGTATAAAATGCTAATGTATCAAATGGAACAAAAGATTAAGAGGCACAGATCCAAAGCAGATTATAATTCAGAAAGGAAATGGGTATTTAGTTTTGACACTTTGACTTAATTTTGCTGTCTTTACATACAAGTAACCTGCTGCGTCTATTCTGACAGCTGGTTTGGTGGTACTTTGTTTTTTTTTCCGTTTTCATTCTTGTCTTATAGGTTATCTGTGTTAGTGAATGAGAAATGGCCGGGATTTTCTTTCCCACAGCTGCAGGTGACAGCCTCGGGTGAATCAATGTCATCTCTGAAGGTAGACACAAAATGCTGGAGTCACTCAGCGGGACAGGCAGCACCTCTGGAGAGAAGGAATGGGTGACGTTTTGGGTCGAGACCCTTCTTCAGACAATGTTCTCTCTTCTCCGCAAGCCACAGCACCCAGAGAGTTGTGAATCTGTGGAATTCTCTGCCACAGAAGGCAGTGGAGGCCAATTTACTGGATGTATTCAAGAGAGAGTTACATATAGCTCTTTGGGCTAATGGAATTGAGGGATATGGGGAGAAAGATATTGGAACGGGGGTACTGATGTTGGATGATCAGCCATGATCATATTGACTCGAAGGGCCGAATGACCTATTCCTGCACCTATTTTCCCATGAACACTTCCAGTACATCATCAGAGTTTGTGGGGGATTTCTTTGTGAGTGTTAAGGAAAGCATTGGGTGAGAAGAGGAATTCAGAAATTGCAAGTTTCTTTCCAGAGATGCTGCCTGACCCGGTGAGTTACTCCAGCATTTTGAGTCTAACTTACAAACCTGTACGTCTTTGGAGTGTGGGAGGAAACCGGAGCACCTGGAGGAAAACCACATGGTCACAGGGAAAAACGTACAAACTCCGTACAGACAGCACCCGTAGTCAGGATCGAACCTGGATCTCTGGCGCTGCCAGGCGGCAACTCTGACTATGGGTGCGGTCTGATTGGTGTAAACTCTTCCAACCATGAGTTACAAGAAATGAATCTATCTTGCAGCATCTGCAGTTCCTTCCCACACCTTGCAGTTTCTGCGTCTGGCTGAGAGTAGCAACACAGGGAACTGCAATCCCGACTAAAACACAAAGTGCTGGAGTAACTCAGCGGGTCAGGCAGCATCTCTGGAGGACATGGACCAGTGATGTTTCGGGTCGGGACAACTTCTTCACCCCGAAGTCCCAAAATGTCGCCTATGCATGCCCTCCGGAGATGCTGCTTACCCTCTGTGTTACTCCAGCAGTTTGTGTTTTAGCTAAGGATTGCCCACCTTTTAAAGTTGGCCGGCACGGTGATAGAGCTGCTGCCTCACAGCACCAGAGACCCAGTAGTTGGCTGTTGTATCCAGGACCACTGGTGAGGTGAACACAAGCATGATGCAGCCTAGTACATTGGCATCACCATTAACAAAACAGTTTCTCTGCACTGTGTAGGAAAGAAGTACAGGTGCTTTATACAACAGGTGGGTACACAGAACATAGACACAACATTTAGTCAGAGGGTAGTTAATTTGTGGAACAGATTGCCACAGGGGGCTGTGGAGGCTAAGTCATTGGATATTTTTAAGGCACAGATAGACAAATTCTTGATTAGAACGGGTGTCAAGGGTTATGAGGAGAAGGCAGGAAAATGGGATTAGGAGGCAGAGTTCAGCCATGATTGAATGGCGGAGTAGACTCGATGGGCCGAATGGCCTAATTCTACTCCTACAACTTGTCAACTTGCAACTTGTGAAAATGCTGGAGTAACTCAGCGGATCAGGCAGCATCTCTGGAGAGAAGGAACAGATGATGTTTCGGGTCGGGACCCTTCTTCAGGATGGAAGCACAATGTTGCAGGTTGCATTATAGACAATAGACAATAGGTGCAGGAGTAGGCCATTCGGCCCTTCGAGCCAGCACCGCCATTCACTGTGATCATGGCTGATCATCCGCACTCAGTACCCCGTTCCTGCCTCTTCCCCATATCCCCTGACTCTGCTATCTTAAAGAGCTCTATCCAACTCTCTCTTGAAAACATACAAAGAATTGGCCTCCACTGCCTTTAGAGGCAGAGAATTCCACACAGATTCACAACCCTCTGTGTGACAAAGTTTTTCCTCATCTCCGTTCTAAATGGTTTACCCCTTATTCTTAAACTGTGGCCCCTGGTTCTGGACTCCCCCAACATCGGGAACATGTTTCTTGCCTCTAGTTTATCAAAACCCTTAACAATCTTATATGTTTCAATAAGATTCCCTCTCATCCTTCTAAATTCCAGAGTATACAAGCCCAGCCACTCCATTTTATCAACATATGACAGAGCCGCCATCCCAGGAATTAACCTCGTGAACCTACGCTGCACTCCCTCAATAGCAAGAATGTCTTTCCTCAAATGTGGAGACCAAAACTGCACACAATACTCCAGGTGTGGTTTCACTAGGGCCCTGTACAACTGCAGAAGGGCCTCTTTGCTCCTATACCCAACTCCACTTGTTATGAAGGCCAACGTGCCATTCACTTTCTTCACTGCTTGCTGTACCTGCATGCTTACTTTCATAGACTGATGAACAAGGACCCCCAGATCCCTTTGTACTTCCCCTTTTCCCAACTTGACGCCATTCAGATAATAATCTGCCTTCTGTTTTTGCCACCAATGTGGATAACCTCACATTTATCCACATTAAACTCAATCTGCCATGCATCTGCCCACTCACCCAACCTGTCCAAGTCACCCTGCATTCTCATAGCATCCTCCTCACTTCTCATCTTATAGAAACTTACAAAATTCTTAAGGGGTTGGACAGGCTAGATGCAGGAAGATTGTTTCCGATGTTGGGGAAGTCCAGGACAAGGGGTCACGGCTTAAGGATAAGGGGGAAATCCTTTAAAACCGAGATGAGGAGAACTTTTTTCACACAGAGAGTGGTGAATCTCTGGAACTCTCTGCCACAGAGGGTAGTTGAGGCCAGTTCATTGGCTATATTTAAGAGGGAGTTAGATGTGGCCCTTGTGGCCAAGGGGATCAGAGGGTATGGAGAAAAGGCAGGTACGGGATACTGAGTTGGATGATCAGCCATGATCATATTAAATGGCGGTGCAGGCTCGAAAGGCCGAATGGCCTACTCCTGCACCTAATTTCTATGTCTATGTCTATGTCTATGTCTCACAGTTCACACTGCCACCCAGCTTTGTGTCAACTGCAAATGTGCTTATGTTACTTTTAATCCCTTTGTCTAAATCATTAATGCATATTGTAAATAGCTGCGGTCCCAGCACCAAGCCTTGCGGTAGCCCACTAGTCACTGCCTGCCATTCTGAAAGGACCCGTTAATCCCTACTCTTTGTTTCCAGATATCAGATGATTACTTTTTACCACGTGCAGTGAAAATGGAGTTGCCTGTTTTGAATCCATTTGTGTGGCATGTTTTATTTTAAATGTGTGCGCAGTAAAGTGTGAGTTGACAGGGTTAAGGCCTCCATTAAAAATGAAAACAGCAATGTCTTGCGGGTGCCTGAGTGCTCATCTACTCACGATGACAACTGTGATTTTTACCCATGAGTGTTTCTGACAGAATTAAGGTTTAAGATCCCTCTTCATTTTTTTATCTTTTTAACCTTTATACTAATTACTTTTATAGCAAAAACTGGTAAGGTTCAAATCCAAAGCTGCAGTCCTATCGTCCGATTAACAAAGAGCAAGCCAGTTGTTACTCAGAAGATTATCTGAATGGAAGCTTTCTAAACATGAAAAGCTCTTAAATTAATTCTGGACATCAAGACCTGTGTGGCTACTAAAATCTAGCAGCATTGTCGGAATGGTATAAAGATACCACGCAAATATATTCTTATTAAACAGGTACAGATTGCATCTGCTAATGAGTTATTGAACAATTTCTAGCTTTCTGTGAACAAAGTGGGTCAAAACGATGAATGATTTGCAGAAAACCACTCCATCTTGGCAATTACCTCCATTCCCAGGCCAAATCTGAGGAAGGACATTCTTGCCATCGAGGGAGTACAGATAAGGTTCACCAGACTGATTCCTGGGATGGCAGGACTTTCACATGAAGAAAGACTGGATAGACTCGGCTTGTACTCGCTGGAATTTAGAAGATTGAGGGGGGATCTTATAGAAACTTACAAAATTCTTAAGGTGTTGGACAGGCTAGATGTAAGAAAATTGTTCCCGATGTTGGGAAGTCCAGAACAAGGTCACAGTTTAAGGATAAGGGGGGAGTCTTTTAGGACCGAGATGAGAAAAAATATTTCAATAAATAGAGTGATGAATCTGTGGAATTCTCTGCACAGAAATTAGTTGAGGCCACAGTTCATTGGCTATATTTAAGAGGGAGTTAGATGTGGCCCTTGTGGCTAAAGGGATCAGGGGGTATGGAGAGAAGGCAGGTACGGGATACTGAGTTGGATGATCAGCCATGATCATATTGAATGGCGGTGCAGGCTCGAAGGGCCGAATGGCCTACTCCTGCACCTAATTTCTATGTTTCTATAGTGATGGGCTTTTACATTCCCCACATGGACAATGTTCGCTGCCTTTCGCTGGACAATGATCCATGTGGAGACTTTTCTACCGAGGTAATAGCTCTCATGGTTCCAGTTCAACTGGTTCAATAGCATCTCACTTAAGTGTGATGTGATTTTTGCTTGACATTTATCCTGTTATGGGCAACATATTCATCAGTCCTCCCGTCTGCTTCGTGCCTTTCAGTTAAATCAAGTGCCCTTGCTCAATGTGAAAAGCTTCTTGGCGATACGCCTTCTTCACAACCTGGAAACACATCGTTTCAGACAAACATCCACCTCTCATCTGATAAGGAATGCGCACAAGAAACACAACACCCAGCTTGCCTCCTTACTGATACCATCCCGCTGAGTATTGTCAACATTCGCTATCGCTGTTTCATTCTCCATTAATCTATGTTTTTAACTCATGTCTGTGCCAGTGGAATTGCCTTTTGCTGCCTGCTGGTATGTGCAAACTCAAAACATCGACAGATTGATTCCCACATCCTGTGTGATCCTCGGCTGACCTTCCAAACTTCAATTCCTCCCACAACAACTGTCGACTTCCATGTGTTTGATGCAATTGCATCTCACCTCAACAGATCAGCCGCTGAAACTCTCATCTGATCCTGGAAGCTCCCTGCTTGATGATTATTCCACACTGCCTTCCTGAGGCACCCATGAACAAGGATTACAGTCAATAGACAATAGACAATAGGTGCAGGAGTAGGCCATTCGGCCCTTCGAGCCAGCACCGCCATTCAATGTGATCATGGCTGATCATTCATAGAAAACATTGAAACATAGAAAATAGGTGCAGGAAACATAGAAACATAGAAATTAGGTGCAGGAGTAGGCCATTCGGCCCTTCGAGCCTGCACCGCCATTCAATATGATCATGGCTGATCATCCAACTCAGTTTCCCGCACCTGCCTTCTCTCCATACCCTCTGATCCCCTTAGCCACAAGGGCCACATCTAACTCCCTCTTAAATATAGCCAATGAACTGACCTCGACTACCCTCTGCGGCAGAGAGTTCCAGAGACTCACCACTCTCTGTGTGAAAGGAGTAGGCCATTCAGCCCTTCGAGCCTGCACCGCCATTCAATATGATCATGGCTGATCATCCAACTCAGTATCCTGTACCTGCCTTCTCTCCATACCCCCTGATCCCTTTAGCCACTAGGGCCACATCCAACTCCCTCGATTCCCCAATCAGTACCCCGTTCCTGCCTTCTCCCCATATCCCCTGACTCTGCTATTTTTAAGAGTCCTATCTAGCTCTCTCTTGAACCTGCCTCCACTGCCCTCTGAGGCAGAGAATTCCGCAGACATGGAGTCATACAGCGTGGAAACAGGTCCTTTGTCCCAACTTGCCCACAGCGACCAGCATGTTCCAGCTACACTAGTCCTACCTGCCTCCATTTGGCCCATATCCCTCCAAACCTGTCCTATCCATGTAACTGTCTAAATGTTTCTCCATTGTCACTGCATTCACAACATCATCGAGTCATTCATGGTTCTATGTTTCCAATTTGAAACACTCACTTGTACAAATACCTGCAAGCCCTTTTTCCCCACCATCCGAGCATTTTGAATTTCTCCATTTCTGGCCCCTTGTTTAATCCAAAGTCCATCAACCCGAACAGTGTTTGGTTTATTATCGTAATGTTTTCTAAATGGAGAGAGAATCCAGAAATCGGAGGTGCCAAGGGACTCGGGAGCGCTGGTGCAGGATTCTACAAGTCGAATCGGTAGTAAGGAAAGGCAAATTCAAGGCTAGCATTTATATCAACAGGACTGGAATACAAAAATACAGATGTAATGCTGAGGCTCTATAAGGCGCTGGTCAGGCCGCATTTGGAGTACTGTGAGCAAATCTGGGCCCCATATCTGAGGAATGATGGGCTGGCTCTGGAGAGAGTCCAGAGGAGGTTTACAAGAATATTCCAGGGATGAGTGGGTTAGCATCTGCTGAGCGTTTGACAGCACTGGGCCTCCACTCGCTGGAGTTTAGAAGGTTGAGGGGGGACCTCATTGAAACTTACAGAATAATGAAAGGCATAGATAGAGTGGATGCGGAGAGGATGTTTCCACTGGTGGGAGAGTCGAGGACCAGAGGTCACAGCCTCAGAATTAAAGGGCGCTCTTTTAGAAAGGAGGTGAGGACGAACTTCTTTAGTCAGAGGGTAGTTAATCTGTGGAACTCATTGCCACAGAGGGCCGAGTCAGTGGATATGTTTAAGGCAGAGCTAGACAAATTCTTGATTAGAATGGATGTCAAGGGTTATGGGGAGAAGGCAGGGAAATGGGATTAGGAGGCAGAGATCAGCCATGATTGAATGGCGGAGTAGACTCGATGGGCAGAATGGCCAAATTCTATTCCTATAACTTGTGATCTTGTGAACTGGTGAACAATGTGCTACAATGCTGAGAACCAGTCTATGGAACTGATTCGCTACAATGCTGGGGACTATACTCTCCTCCTTCACTCTACCTATGGAGTTTATTTGATTGTAATTATATATTTATGTATTATAATGTTGTCTGATCTGTTTGGATGGCATGCACAACAAATATTTTCAATGCACCTCGATACACATGACATTAATAAAGCTACACACGGCAGTGCTTGCAACTGAATTTCAAACTACATTGCATCAGCTTCCCATAATCATCTCCCAGTGTTCAGCTATGTCTGTGCGAGTGAGATCAGACAAATAACAAATGGGTCAGGGGTTATGGGCAGAAAGCAGGCGAATGGGGTTGAGAGGGAAAGATAGATCAAGTCAAGTCAAGTTTATTTGTCACATACACATACGAGATGTGCATTGAAATGAAAGTGGCAATGCTCGCAGACTTTTGTGCAAAAGACAAACAACAAAACAACCAACAAATTATAAACACAATCATAACACACATATTCTTTTACATAATAAATAATGGAAGGAAACACGTTCTGTAGAGTTAGTCCCTGGTGAGATAGGCGTTTACAGTCCGAATGGCCTCTGGGAAGAAACTCCTTCTCAACCTCTCCGTTCTCACCACATGGCAACGGAGGCATTTGCCTGACCGTAGCAGCTGGAACAGTCCGTTGCAGGGGTGGAAGGGGTCTCCCATGATTTTATTTGCTCTGGAGTTGCACCTCCTGTTGTATAGTTCCTGCAGGGGGGTGAGTGAAGTTCCCATAGTGCGTTCGGCTGAATGCACTACTCTCTGCAGAGCCTTCTTGTCCTTGGCAGAGCAATTCCCAAACCAGATGGTAATGTTCCCGGACAAGATGCTTTCCACCGCCGCTGCGTAGAAGCACTGGAGGATCCTCGGAGACACTCTGAATTTCCTCAATTGCCTGAGGTGGTAAAGGCGCTGCCTTGCCTTACTCACGAGTGCTGATCAGCCATGATTTTGAATGGTGGTGTAGACTGGATGGGCCGAATGGCCTAATTCTGCTCCGAGAACATATGAACTGATGAATTCATGAGATCACATAATACTATCAATACAATCAAGTCAAACTCTGGTACAATAGAGAGAGGAAGTTCAACTTGTTTAAGAAGGAACTGCAGATGCTGGAAAATCGAAGGTAGACAAAAGTGCTGGAGAAACTCAGCGGGTGCGGCAGCATCTATGGGGCAAAGGAAATAGGCAACGTTTCGGGCCGAAACCCTTCTTCAGACCTGATGTACAGTGGGGAGAAGAAAGGGAAAAGGAAGAGGAGGAGCCCAAGGGCTGAGAGAGAGCTGAGAAGGGGAGGAGACAGCAAGGGCTACCGGAAATTGGAGAATTCAATGTTTATGCCGCTAGGGTGCAGACTGCCCAAGCGGAATATGAGGTGTTGCTCCTCCAGTTTCCAGTGGTCCTCCAATTTCCAATCACTGGAAATTGGAGGAGCAGCACCTCATATTCCTTGGGCAGTCTGCACCCTAGCGGCATAAACATTGAATTCTCCAATTTCCCATCGCCCTTGCTGTCTTCTCCCTTAATCTCCCTACATCAGTCTAAAGAAGGGTTTCGGCCCGAAACGTTGCCTATTTCCTTCGCTCCATAGATGCTGCTGCACCCACTGAGTTTCTCCAGCACTTTTGTCTACCGAGGAAGTTCAACTTGTTCCCTTGCCCGAATCTAGTTTAGTTTAATAAATCTCTCCCACACGAAAAAAAAAAATGAATTGGAGAACGAAGTGCAAATAATGCATTTAACTGTATTAGAGAACATTGTTAGCCAAGCACGTGACATCACGAGACATCATGGATTACATTTCTGATCAGCTGGCAGATTCACTTAGAGAACATAAGTACCATTGGCCTAATGTGTCGACTATATGTGGCCTTCATGTGAACAATAGGCATACGACCCACAATAAAGCTTCTCATTTGTCAGTCAGAGATAATGTACCTTCAGAAACATTTCATACAAGGTGACGGCCGCAGCAATCTGCAGTGAAGTAGTAATCATGTAGGATTCATGTTGTGATCCAGTATTGATTGTAAAATCAGATGTCACCTGTGATAAGATAAGCACCTTACACTTCTGTTCAAAGTGTCAAATTGTGTGTTTTTTATTTTCTCCTTGCATTTACAGTCTCTGCTTTGACACCTCGCGTTAAGCCCAATGCAAATACTGTCGTTCAAAATGCTCGAATAATTACAAAGCAGATGCACTGAGTGCCCTGTGTAAAAAAAAATACATCACAAATAGAAACTGGTTAATAGTGGCAGGTTTAAAGATATGTGGATTGGTGCTTCTTCTTATCGAGGCCACATCACAAGATTACAAGTTGTTCGGTCAGGGCTGAACACACATCTCGGCATCTGCATACAATGGCGTCTGTCTTGTCGCATCTTGTGCTTCTTGTGCATGGTGGTGGAAAGATTGGTGGAAACAGAGGCCGCGACGTGAACGCTCTTTCCTAGACCCCAGATTGTTGCCGTGGCAATCTCATTCAACGCTGGCGCAGCGGTAGAGTTGCTGCCTCACAGCGCCAAAGACCCGGGTTCGATCCTGACTACGAGTGCTCGTCTGTACGGAGTTTGTACCTTCCCCCCCCACCGCGACCTGCGTGGGTTTTCTCAGAGATTTTCAGGTTCCTCAAACACTCCAAAGACGTGCAGGTTTGTAGGTTAATTGGCTTGGTATGAAGGTCAAATTGTCCCCAGTGTGTGTGGGATAGTGTTCATGTACGGGTGATCGCTGGTCAGTGCGGACTCGGTGGGCCAAAGAGCCTGTTTCCACGCTGTATCTCTAAACTAAACTAAATGTGTGCGTTCTGGAATATGGAACATAGACTGGTGCAGCACAAGAACAGGCCATTCGGCCCACAATATGCATGCCCAATATGATGCCAAGTTAAACTAATCTCCTATGCGTGTACATGAACCATATCCTTCCATTCCCTACACGTCCACGTACCTATCTAAAAGCCTCTTAAACACCTCCATTATATCTTCCCCCACCGCCACCCATTCTATGTGTAAAAAATCTTGCCCTGCACATTCCCAATAAACTTAGACCAAGAAACTACAGATGCTGATTTGAAGAAGTGCCCCGATCCGAAACGTCACCCAACTATCAATGTACTTCAGGCATGCTGCCTGAGTTATTCCAGCACTTTGTCCAGTAAACCTAGATTGGATATGGTTATATGGTTATATGATTAGCATTTTTTTTTAACCAAACAAATGATCAGCTGAAAATCTTTCTTATGTGAATCCATAATCCATAATTGGAGTTCCTGGAGCTCTGATTTAAATCTATTTATTTTCACACACAGTGTGGTGAGTGTGTGGAACGAGCTGCTGGAGGAAATAGTTGAGGCAGGTACTATTGCAATCTTTAAGAAACATTTAGACAGGTACATGGATACCACAGGTATACAAAATCATGAGAGGAATAGATCGGGTAGATGCACAGAGTCTATTGTCCAGAATAGGGGAATCGAGGACCAGAGAACATAGGATCGAGGTGAAGGGGAAAAGACTAAATAGGAATCTGAGGGTGTAACTTTTTCACACAAAGGGCGGTGGGTGTATGGGACAAGCTGCCAGAGGAGGTAGTTGAGGCTGGGACTATCCCATCGTTTAAGAAACAGTTAGACAGGTACATGGATAGGACAAGGTTTGGAGGGATATGTACCAAGCACAGGCAAGTGGGACTAGTATAGACGGGACATTGTTGGCCGGTGTGGGCGAGTTGGGTCAAAGTGCTTGATTCCACACTGTATCACTCTATGACTCTAAAGGGATAAGGGCCAAACGCAGGCGAGTGAGACTAATGCACATGGGACATGTTGGTCGGTGTGGACAAGTTGGGCCGAAGGGCCTGTTTGCATACTGTACAACTCCATGACTCAATGAGAATCCGTCTGTTTTAAGTGACAACTCTGCGTTCCTAATCTAACCCCTCTCAAAAATCACACCAACTATCAAATTAGCAGGAGATATTTTCTTGCCATTTTTATTTTTGCTGTAGAATTATTCCCACAAGAACACCTGGGCTACAACAAGACATGTTTGCCCCCAAACCATAAAATTACTGTTGAAATTGTTTTAGAGAATTAATAATTAAAAACTGTCACAAACCTTTGTATGACCTTAGGGCAGGTATCTTTCAAAGTCAAGGTCACAGATCAAGGCTCGTGGGTTGTAGCTCAGTGGTGCACTGATCATAGAGTTCAAATGCCGACCTTTGTATAATGTGAGATTATAATGGCATCCTTTGTGTAGCTTCCATATTTGTTGTAACTATATTACATTTTATTTTAAATTAATTGATTTATTTTAATATATCGCACCATTCACTGCACAATTTAGCTTCCACTTCATCCTATAATACCCGGTTGAAATATGATGAGCTTTTGACGGCACTGAGCCTGTACTCGCTGGAGTTTAGAAGAACGAGCGGGGACCTCATTGAAAAGTGCCGAATAGTCGAATGCTTGGATAGTGTGGATGTGGAGAGGATGTTTCCACCAGTGGGAGAGTCGAGGACTAGAGGTTTTAGCCTCAGAATTAAAGGATGTTCTTTTAGGAAGGAGATGAGGAGGAATTTATTTTAATAATAATAACAATAATAATACATTTTATTTTCGGGCGCCTTTCAAATCTCAAGGTCACCTTACAAAGGTTAAACAGAAGAGAAAAGTCGGAGAAAAATAAATAATAAGGACATCATTAATACACAAATTAAAGATAGAAATCGCTCCAAAGACACAAAATTAAAAAATCAAAAAAACACAATGTGAAGAGAGAGCAGCGGGAGCTAAAGCGCGCCAGCGTCCACTCTCTCTTCCGACAGCCATCTTGGACACAGACTAACAAAGTACCTTACACACAGAAAAATCATCTGTGGGGGAAGGCACAAAAAGTCCAGTCCCCAACCCTAGTTCTCCCAAAAGTCAGGCCTATTAAGGCCACTGCTGTTGCCTCAACAGAGGCCCGATGTCCCTGGCCGTTCTAGCCGGGTGGTCTTGCCCCGCGTCGGGAGAGTCTTCACAGCTGCTGGGCCACCTGGAACGGCCGCTTCCTAGCTGGGGACCGCGGCTTCCGAACCGACAGGGCCGCGCCGGGTTGGAGCTCCCAGACTCCCGATGTTAATGTCGGCGCCGCTCCGCTCCGCTCCGCAGACCCGCAGCCCGGAGGTGTTGCTCTCGGCGGTCCAGCTCACCGGAGCTCCAGCGCGTCGATCCAGCGCGGCGACCCAGGCAAGGCATCGCCCGCTCCGCTCCGCGATGGCGCTCCAGCGCTGTGCCGCCACCGAAGCCGAGGAGCTGGGCGGTTCCCACCAGGAAACGGCGCTCCAAGCCCGCTGGTAGGCCACGAGGACGGGTCGACGGGCAGCCCAGAGAAAAAGCTGCCTCACCGACCAGGTAGGGACCTAGAAGTAAGGTTACCTCCTTCCCCCCACAATAAGAAGTCCATTTCTCCGAAAAAACGACGAACAAAACTAACTAAAAACTGGAAAAAAAAATGAATTAAACGGACGGCTGCTGGTTAGCAGCCGTTCCCCAAGGTGGCTCCTCCTATGAGCCGAATTTTGTCTAAGGGCGGTGAATCTGTGGAATTATTTGCCAGAGAAAGCTGCGGAGGTCAAGTCAATGGATATTTTTAAGGCAGAGATGGATAGATTCTTGATTAGTACCGGAGTCAGGGGTTATGGGGAGGAGACAGGGAAATGGGGTTAGGAGGGAGAGATAGATCAGCCATGATTGAATGGCGGAGTAGATTTGATGGGCCGAATGGCCAAATTCTTCTCCTATCACTTATGACCTTATGACGATAATCAGACTCTCTCTGGGTAAGAAATGAGTGAGAAGCTGGAGTTTGTAATTCCAGGTGAGAAGATGTTCTTTCTTGAAGTAAGTGTCTGAGCATATATGCTCTCGATTACTAACATCAAAATGGCCAGTGTTCAGCGTCTATGCATTGATGTATGTAATTGTAAGAGATATGAATTTAATGTGATTAAAATTAATTCACGTTGCCTCCAGAAGTATCAGATGACGATGAGTAATTTATGAAGTTATTTCATTGCAATAGATCTTTGCTTACAGCTTCCAACAGCATGAGTGGCACAACAGCAAAGAACTCGATTATGCATCATTAAAGGAGTGCTGTCAGCGATTCTGGGCTTTATGTCATAATTATGGAAAATAGATAGGCACAATAGAGTTGATTCAAGCCCTGTGTGTTAGTATAAGCACGGCTGCTAATCTGCATCTTGTCATTCAGGATATCATGAACTCTCCTGAAGAACTCGTCTGAAGAAGGGTCCCGACCCGAAACGTCACCCATTCCTTCTCTCCAGAGATGCTGCCTGTCCCACTGAGTTACTCCAGCTTTTTGTGTCTATCTTCGGTTTAGAAACATAGACATAGAAACATAGAAATTAGGTGCAGGAGTAGGCCATTCGGCCCTTCGAGCCTGCACCGCCATTCAATATGATCATGGCTGATCATCCAACTCAGTATCCCGTACCTGCCTTCTCTCCATACCCCCTGATCCCCTTAGCCACAAGGGCCACATCTAACTCCCTCTTAAATATAGCCAATGAACTGGCCTCAACTACCCTCTGTGGCAGAGAGTTCCAGAGATTCACCACTCTCTGCGTGAAAAAAGTTCTTCTCATCTCGGTTTTAAAGGGTTTCCCCTTTATCCTTAAGCTGTGACCCCTTGTCCTGGACTTCCCTAACATCGGGAACAATCTTCCTGCATCTAGCCTGTCCAACCCCTTAAGAATTTTGTAAGTTTCTATAAGATCCCCTCTCAATCTTCTAAATTCTAGAGAGTATAAACCAAGTCTATCCAGTCTTTCTTCATAAGACAGTCCTGACATCCCAGGAATCAGTCTGGTGAACCGTCTCTGCACTCCCTCTATGGCAATAATGTCCTTCCTCAGATTTGGAGACCAAAACTGTACGCAATACTTAAACCAGCATCTGCCTATACATGAACTCTCCATGTTCTCTCCACCGGGGGGGGGGCCTCATTGAAAAGTACCGAAATGGGGATGATCAGCCACAATCACATTGAATGGCGGTGCTGGCTCGAAGGGCCGAATGGCCTACTCCTGCATCCATTGTCTATTGTCTATTGTCTATAATAGTGAAAGGCTTGGTTAGGATGGATGCTTAGAGGATGTTTCCACTAGTGGGAGAGTCGAGGACCACTGGTCTTAGCCTCAGAATTAAAGGATGTTCCTTTAGGAAGGCGATGAGGAGGAATTTCATGAGTCAGAGGGTAATGAATTAGTGAAATTAATTGCCACAGAAGGCTGTGGAGGCCAAGGCAGTGGATATTTTTAAGGCAGAGATAGATAGATACATGATTAGTACGGGTGACAAGGGTTATGGAGAGAAGGCAGGGGAATGGGGTTGGGAAGGAGAGATAGATCTGCCATGATTGAATGGCATAGTTGACTTGATGGGCTGAATGGCCTAATTCTGCTCCTATCACTTATGATGCTCTCTGGGCCTCCTAATATTCTTTAGATTTAAGTCTTTAGAGATACAGCGTGGAAACTGGCCATTCAGCCCACCAAGTCTGCAATGACTATCGATCACCCCGTACATTAGCAATATCTGACACACCAGGGAAATTTACATTTTTTTTACGCTAGACAATGAATTTACAAACTCGCGCGTGATTAGAGCGTGGGAGGAAACAGGGGGACCCGGTGAAGACCCACGCAGTCCCAGGGGGAAGTTACAAACTCCCTGCAGACAGGACCCAAGGTCAGGATCAAACCCATGTCTCTGGCCGTTTGTTCAGCTACAACAGACAATAGACAACAGGTGCAGGAGTAGGTCATTCGGCCCTTCGAGCCAGCACCGCCATTCAATGTGATCATGGCTGATCATCCCCAATCAGTACCCCGTTCCTGCCTTCTCCCCATATCCCCTGACTCTGCTATTTTTAAGAGCTCTATCTAGCTCTCTCTTGAAAGCATCCAGAGAACCGGCCTCCACCGCCCTCTGAGGCAGAGAATTCCACAGACTCACAACTCTCTGAGAAAAAGTGTTTCCTCGTCTCCGTTCTAAATGGCTTACCCCTTATTCTTAAACTGTGTGGCCCCTGGTTCTGGACTCCCCAACATCGGGAACATGTTTCCTGTCTCTAGTGTGTCCAAGCCCTTAACAATCTTATATGTTTCAATAAGATCACCTCTCATCCTTCTAAACTCCAGAGTGTACAAGCCCAGCTGCTCCATTCTCTCAGCATATGAGTCTCGCCATCCCGGGAATTAACCTTGTAAACCTACGCTGCACTCCCTCAATAGCAAATTACTCAGCATAATTCTCAGTCTCAATTCACCACATGAAAAAATTTTGCATTTTGACCTTTAAAAAATCAAAGTTTATCTCTTTCCTTGTTCATTACTTGTATCAATACTTTTTTATGAAATGCATATTTGACCTTTCACTCAGGTCGTTTGTCCTTTGTACCATCTACATATCCCGTTCCCATTCCCCTGACCATTGTGGGCTCCGTCTTTCCGTGGCCATCATTGCTTTTTGCATATCTATCATTAATTTGCCCCAAGCACCTTCTGTATCTCTCGGTTCACCCTGCCCATGGCTCCTAGCCTGGAGATGGGTCTCGACCCGAAACGTCACCCATTCCTTCTCTCCAGAGATGCTGCCTGTCCCGCTGAGTTACTCCGGATTTTGGTTGCTGTCTTCACTATAGATGAAGGTCTTGTATTGGATGAAACACCTCTCCGGCCTTTGCAACGTGGTAAATGTGGGTGAGACAATGTTGGGATAATAGTCGCAGTAGCAGCTGTGAATGCTGAGACTCAATGCGGTTGGATTCATGTGCATGCAAACTAGGCTGGTGCTCTGATCGAGTGCGAGAGAGATGGGGGTTGTTTTGGTCGATGAATGGATGGATGATAGCAAACGTGCATCAATAAAGCCACACATACTCAAGTTCGGAAGCTGCAGTTGTGCGCGATTTCAAGCATAAAGAAACAGATGGCGAGCAAGGAAGAAAGAAAGAATGAAATGCAGACCCACCGTCAATATGGAAACACTAAAGGGCCTGTCCCACTTACGCGACCTTGGCTTTAAGTTGGAGAACAGGGAGCGTTCAGTTGGAGAACAGGGAGCGTTCAGTTGGAGAACAGGGAGGCAGATTAGCAGAGACAAAGAAGAAGGGTCTCCACCCGAAACGTCACCCATTCCTTCTCTCCAGAGATGCTGCCAGACCCGCTGAGTTACCCCAGCATTTTGTGTCTATCTCCAGATTAGTTACAGATTAGTTTAGAGATACAGCGCAGAAACAGGCAGAGTCCACGCCGACCGACGATCTCCGCACACTAACACTATCCCACATGCACTGGGGATCAATTTTACATTGATACCAAGCCAATTAATCTGCAAACCTGGACGTCTTTGGAGTGTGGCAGGAAACCGAAGATCTGGGAGAAAAAGTCAAGCAGGTCACGGGGATGACGTGCAAACTCCGTACAGGCAGCACCCGCAGTCAAGATCGAACCCGGGTCTCTGGCGCTATGAGGCAGTAGTCCCACCGTGCATAGATTGCATATCTTAATATATCGAGCTGCGGCTAATTTTGGAAGTGTGATACGGATAAACAAGAGACCACTAAAACTAACATAAATGCCCAATAAGATTAAAAAATCAGTCTTGAAAGAATGTATCTTGAAGACCATGTAGTATCTACCTACTTTATTACCAACCCAGTAAGGCCCTTAAAAAGCATTAAAAAACCTGCGAATATTGTAAAAATGGCATATTTGGGTTATAGAAACATAGAAACATGGAAAATAGGTGCAGGAGTAGAGGCCATTCGGCCCTTCGTGCCTGCACCGCCATTCAATATGATCATGGCTGATCATCCAACTCAGTATCCCGTACCTGCCTTCTCTCCATACCCTCTGATCCCCTTAGCCACAAGGGCCACATCTAACTCCCTCTTAAATATAGCCAGTGAACTGTGGCCTCAACTACCTTCTGTGGCAGAGAATTCCACAGATTCACCACTCTCTGTGCGAAAAATGTTTTCCTCATCTCGGTCCTAAAAGATTTCCCCCTTATCCTTAAACTGTGACCCCTTGTTCTGGACTTCCCCAACATCGGGAACAATCTTCCTGCATCTAGCCTGTCCAACCCGTTAAGAATTTTGTAAGTTTCTATAAGATCCCCCCTCAATCTTCTAAATTCTAGCGAGTGTCCTGAATCCGAATTTAGGAGTCCGTTGCATTTTGATGTAAGCCTTAAGGTGAAATGAGGTTATTGAGAACTCATACAATGCACAATGTGTCACCTTGAATTTATGTATTTGCTTTACATAAGAAAGAAAAGCTATCATTTTCAAACGTTTAAAAGCAAGATTTTCAATTTTTTTTAAAATGTTTAATATTGCCAAAAGATTACTAAAGTTAAAAAAAAATAAAAAATTAATGAATTACATTTTTGGGCAGTCAGGCCCTTCAACAGCTAAAGCACCCACATGCGTCCGGCACTTTTATGTCCACAAACAAAAGCACTAGGCATATCCACAATTAATGCCAAACCACTGTATTACATCCATTTAAAATTATTACACCGATGAAGGGCAGCACGGTGGCGCAGCGGTAGAGTTACTGCTGTTTTACAGCTCCAGAGACTGTGGTTCGATCCCGACTACAGGTGCTGCCTGTGCGGAGTTTGTACGTCCTCACCATGATCTGTGTGGGTTTTCTCCGGGTGCTCCGGTTTCCTCCCACACTCCAAAGACGTCCAGGTTTGTGGGTTAATTTGGCTTCGGTAAAATTGTAAATTGTCCCTGGAGTGAAGGATAGTGCGGACTCGGTGGGCTGAAGGGCCTGTTTCCGTGCTGTATCTCCAAAGTCTAAAGTAACGTCTACAGTGGGGCAGCTTAGTCGGGCTGGACAAGATGGATCCAGATCTGGGTCTGGATCTGGATGTAATACACTGAAACACTCCAGGTAGAGCAGCCAGCACTCAGCACTATGATGGTGGTGGGTGTACTAGTCGAGATGGAGATGCTTTTGGAGTTGCATCTTTGTATGTGTTGATGTTTTGGAGATCTCTGATCTCTGATGGTTGGACCACAGGGCTTGTGGGCTGGAGAAGGTGAAGCTTTAAAATGGAATGATCGAAGTTTCAACAAGATGTCTGGGCAAGATGGGGTTTTTTTTAACACAGAGTGGTCGGGGCAGGGGTGTGGGGGGGGGGGGGGTGATGGAGGGGGAGGTGGGGGAGGTGGGGAAGGGGTGGGGGGAAGGAGTTGGCTGGGGTGGAACGTTCTGCATGGGGTGGTGTGGAGGCAGATCGGGATTTATGCAAAAATATTGTTTTTTGTAATTAATTAAGTTTTGTTTATTAATGCTAGCTACCAGTACTGTGTTTGCAGGATCATTATGCTACTGCAAGTAAGAATGTAATAGATGTGTTGTGGGAATGCATTGCCTGGGGGAGTGTTGGAGTCAGTTACAACAGTGGCATTTAAGAGACTTTTAGAGGTACATGGATATGCAGGGAATAGAGGGATATGGACCATGTACAGGCAGATGAGATCAATTTAACTCGGCATCATGTTCGGCACAACCATTGTGGGCCGAAGGGCCTGTTTCTGTGCTGTACTGTTCTATGTTCTATGTTCTTGTATAAAGAATACAAGAAGTTTTGTTCCCCAGAGTAATGTGTGTAAAATTTGACAGTACATCGCGACAGGCAATCACATATTACCTGTCAACATTAGTTGCAATGTTTGCCATGTAATAATATGGCTCAAATCATAGCTGGGTAAAACAGAGAGAGAAAGATACTTTTTGTTTTCAAATAAACATTCTTCCAAAGTAGTTCTATCACATAAAAGATAAACAGAAATGTTCTGAGCAGAATTAATTTGCCTTGTTCAACGTTATAACTAATTTTAAAGTTAGCTCATGCCAATCAACGGCACGGTGGCATAACGGCAAAGCTACTGCCTTGCAGCGCCAGAGTCCCGGGTTCGATCCCGACTATGGGTGCCGTCTGTACGAAATTTGTACGTTCTCCCCGTGACCTGCGTGGGTTTTCTCCGAGATCTTCGGTTTCCTCCCGCACTGCAAAGACGCACAGGTTTGTCAGTTAATTGACTTGGTATGAATGTATAAATGTAAAATTGTCCCTAGTGTGTGTAGGGCAGTGTTAATGTGCGGGGAATCGCTGGTCGGTGTGGACTTGGTGGGCCAAAGGACCTGTTTCCGCGCTGTATCTCTACACTAAATTGTAACTGAATAAAGGTTATTGCAGCAACCGACAATGATATTCTCAGTAATGAAACAGCCCATAAAGATTTTACTGCTGCCACAACCAATAGCGAATGTGCTTTAAATTTAGATATTAAAGTATTTGTGATTTATCAGCATATAACCAAGACAGCCCCATCTTTTTAGTCCAAATATACTGAATAGTTTAAAAAATAATTATGTCCCTATGTACCATGGACAAAATGCGCCTCTCATTCAATAAAAAAAAGTGGTCTTGGTCATATACTAGAAGTCATTCAAGTATTGATTTTTTTTTTAACACGTCACCTTATATTGAGTGTGTAGGAAGGAACTGCGAATGCTGGTTTAAACTGAAGATAGACACAAAAATGCTGGAGTAACTCAGCGGGACAGGCAGCATTTCTGGAGAGAAGGTGCAGGTGACGTTTCGAGTTTTGAGACCCTTCTCCGGCTTACAGCCCAGTGGGATGAATATTGGTTTCTCAAACTTCAAGTAACTCCGGTATTCCCACTCTCGCCATCCCTCCCCCACCCAAGTGGCACCAGCTTCTTGTTATCACCCAACAAACAGCTAACAATGGCCTGTTTCCTTTATCATCGTTCAGTTTTTTTGCATATCTTTCATTCATCGTTCTATATCTCGCAACATCATCGTCTTCCAGTCTGAAGAAGGGTCTCGATTCGAAAGTTCACCCATTCCTTCTCTCCAGGGATGCTGCCCGTCTCGCTGAGCTTTGTGTGTCTATCTTCACCTTAGATTTAATTTAGTCTTTAAAGATGGAGCATGGAAACAGGCGGAAGATCGACGCTCAGCGGATCAGGCAGCTTCTCTGGAGGAAAAGGATGGGTGATGTATCGATTCAGCACCCTTCTTCAAACTGAAAGTAGAGGAGAGGGAACTGGAAGCCAGATAACAGAGCTGGCCCTCAGGCCCACCAAGTCCACACCGACCATCGATCACCCGTTCACTCAGCTAACTTTAAGTTTATTTTAATTTAATCTGAGGACTTTTTTCTTAAATATTCAAGAATTAGCAAGCAGGTTCTAGGAGAAGTGATGAAAAGTATTTTTTTTAAAAGCATAACTAGCACAAAAAGAACAATGTTCAGCATACTAGAACACCAACATTTTAAATTGTAATTTAAACTAAACCTTTTGCCCAGAGATGCAGCACACAAAAAAATACACAGCAGTAGAGTTTCTGCTTCACAGACCCGGGTTCGATCCTGACTACGGGTGCTGTCTGTGTGGAGTTTGCATGTTTTCCCTGTGACCAAATGGGTTTCCTTCAGGTGCTCCGGTTTCCTCCTACATGCCAAAGACGCGCAGCTTTGTAGGTTAGTCGGTGTCTGTAACAATTGCCCCAGGTGTGCAGGGAGTGGATGAGAAAGTGCGATAATGTGGAACTAGTGCGTGCGGGTGATCGATGGGCAGCATGGACTCTGTGGGCCGAAGGGCCTGTTTCCACATTCTATCTCTTGACAAAACTAATATATTAAAGATGCTCATGAAGGATATTTCTAAGAATAAGGGGTAAGCCATTTAGAACGGAGATGAGGAAACACTTTTTCACACAGAGAGTTGTGAGTCTGTGGAATTCTCTGCCTCAGAGGCAGGTTCTCTGGATACTTTCAAGATAGAGCTCTCTAGGGCTCTTAAAGATAGCGGAGTCAGGGGATATGGGGAGAAGGCAGGAACGGGGTACTGATTGTGGATGATCAGCCACAATCATATTGAATGGCGGTGCTGGCTCGAAGGGCCGAATGGCCTATTCCTGCACCTATTGTCTATTGACAAGAAAAAATAACTTGTACGTACCAGTATGCATTGTATGCCAAGCTATAACTCGAGTGGTTGCAAATTAGCTTGATGTAGAGAAAACTGTAAAATGCAATTAGTCTCCTGCAGGAGGTCCCCGAGTTAGTTTGTTTTCCTACTGTGTGTCTGCCTTTTTATTGCACCAAGCACTCGCGGACAAGTTGAACAGCTTAGGTCTCACGCGTCCTTGCTCAAGAAATAATCATTTTTTACAAATATACCCACTGTAAATAGTCTTCCACTAATCATCATCTCTGCAAGATTGACATGCTCATAATAGTGAGGTGCTGAATTACAATTAAAGAGGCAGAAAACCGAAAAAGTGGTCGATTTTCATAATGACCTATTTTGGACAGAATATACATGCAAAAACAGGAGCCATTATATTGACAGCATAGAATAGACTGGAATTAAAATATGTTATATGCAGGCTGAATTTTATAAAATTTGCTGCGCTCTTTACCAAAATAGAACAGTACAGCACAGGAACAGGCCCTTCGGCCCGCAGTATCTGTGCTGGACATGACGCCAAGTTTAACTACGTTCCTTGGCCTATATGTCCCTCCATTCCCTGCACATCCATGGACCT
>NW_026576528.1:0-12500 GCF_028641065.1 Leucoraja erinaceus | reverse complement strand
GTGATGTAGTCCTGTGACCTTTACTTCTGCTTTTGCAATGCATGACTGTGTAGCACCATGTGGATTGTACCAATACTGTTATGTCTGGCGGCTTTGTTTTATTTATTTATTTATTTTAATTATATTTTTTTTCCTGTTGTCTTTTTCAGTTTTTATTTTTTATTTTTTTTGTTTGTTTTGTTCTGTTTTGTTAAAAAATTGTATAAAATAATTTAAAAAATATTAAATATCAAGAAGGAACTGCAGATGCTGGAAAAATCGAAGGTACACAAAAATGCTGGAGAAACTCAGCGGGACAGGCGGCATCTCTGGAGAGAAGGAATTAGTGACGTTTCGGGTCCGAAGGAAGGTCTCGACCCCCAAACGCCACGCATTCCTTCCCTCCAAAGCTTTCATTGTACCTTGACACGCGTGACAATGATAAACCGACACCTAAACATCAGGAGAAACGCAGTCAATGAGAAGATACGATAGGAAGTGAGGGAATCCCTGTAGAAATGCTGTCGTTCCATCGGTCCCTGCGTAGGCACAGCAGATACAAGGTACACAAAAATGCTGGAGAAACTCAGCGGGTGCAGCAGCATCTATGGAGCGAAGGAAATAGGCAACATTTCGGGCCGAAACCCAAAGGAAATAGGTAACGTTTCGGGTCGAAACCCTTTGGGTTTCGGCCCGAAACGTTGCCTATTTCCGTCGCTCCATAGATGCTCCATAGATACAGAGAAGGTTCACCAGACTGATCCCTGGGATGGCAGGGCTTTCATTTGAAGAAGGACTGGATAGACTCGGCATGTACTCGCTAGAATTTAGAAGATTGAGGGGGGATCTTATAGAAACATTTCCAAAATTCTTAAGGGGTTGGACAGGCTAGATGCGGGAAGATTGTTCCCGATGTTGGGGAAGTCCAGAACAAGGGGTCACAGTTTAACGAATAAGGGGGAAATCTTTTAGGACCGAGATGAGGAAAACATTTTTCACACAGAGAGTGGTGAATCTGTGGAATTCTCTGCCGCAGAAGGTAGTTGAGGCCACAGTTCATTGGCTATATTTAAGAGGGAGTTAGATGTGGCCCTTGTGGCTAAAGGGACAAGGGGGTATGGAGAGAAGGCAGGTACAGGATACTGAGTTGGATGATCAGCCATGATCATATTGAATGGCGGTGCAGGCTCGAAGGGCCGAATGGCCTACTCCTACACCTATTTTCTATGTTTCTATGTTTCTATAACCCAAATATGTCATTTTTGGGGATAAAGCCTGTTTTACAATATTCTTAGGTTTTTTAATGCTTTTTAAGGGCTTTACTGGGTTGGTACCCGCTGAGTTTCTCCAGCATTTTTGTGTACCTTCTAAATGTTATTAGTCATTTAAGTTATGACATTGGATGGAAGCTGCACACTAAATCTCGTTGCACATATGTGCAATGACAATAAAATATATTATTATTATTAGTATTATTATTATTATTATTATTATTATTATTATTATTATTAATATTATTATTATCTCTCAATGTAGTCTGAACTCGCTAAATAACACTGTGAACAAAATGCACAGCATTTGGTCGTGGCTCGATAGAATCCTATGGACATTCCATGGAGTGAAAATTGCACACTCACATCAGAGAAGTTGTTCTTCACTTTGAAGTTGAACATGCCAATGAGACCACCAGCCCACTTGATGCTGAGGGTCTAATGAAGCTTCCCTTTCATGAAGTGATCCCTGGCACCAGATAATAAAAACAAATGTGGGCATCAAGTGCTGTTCAAACTGTTGGAGGTCTTTCTTCAGGTTCTTCCTGACAGCCTGTGAAGCCAAACGTGGCAAGCGTCCCATTACACCCTGGCAGCCGGCCAAGCACACAGAGAGACCCTTCAATGGGCTCAAACGCCACCCAATCTGCTCCACACACAGCCGACACACTGCAGGGTGAGCGCGGGCCAAGTCCAACAAAAAACACTTTCTAATCACTTTTGCTCCCCTGTTTAATCCTTGCATTCTTTTCACCCTGCCATGGGCCCGATCCAGAACTCAGGCTAGATACATTTGGTTATTCAAACTTTGCAGTGGGAATGCTGGCTTTAAAAAAATAACATATATAATTTTTTATTTTAAAATAGAACATAAAATTTGCAAATGGTGACGAATAAAATTGACTTTGACTTTGACTTTGAAATGGGAACCGCTGGCTTTAAAAAATAACATATATAATTTTTTATTTTAAAATAAAACATAAAATTTGCGAATGGTGACGATAAAATTGACTTTGACTTTGACTTTGAAAAGGAACAGCTTCTTCCCAGCCACGGAGGCGCAGCGGTAGAGTTGCTGCCTTACAGCGCCAGAGACCAGGGTTCGACCCTGACCACCTGCACGGTGCTGTCTGTACGGAGTTTGTACGTTGTCCCCATGAACGCGTGGGTTTTCTCTGGGTGCTCCGGTTTCCTCCCACACTCCAAAGACGTGCGGGTTTGTAGGCTAATTGTCCCTCTGTAAATTACCCCTAATGTGGAAGGAGTGGATGAGAAAGTGGGACAATACGATTCAAGATTCAAGAGAGTTTACTGTCATGTGTCCCTGTATAGGACAATGAAATTCTTGCTTTGCTTCAGCACAACAGAACATAGTAGGCATTGACTACAGAACAGATCAGTGTGTCCATATACCATTATATAAATATATACACACATGAATAAATAAACTGATAAAGTGCAAATAACAGATAATGGGCTATTAATAATCAGAGTTTTGTCCGAGCCAGGTTTAATAGCCTGATGGCTGTGGGGAAGTAGCTATTCCTGAACCTGGTTGTTGCAGTCTTCAGGCTCCTGTACCTTCTACCTGAAGGTAGCAGGGAGATGAGTGTGTGGCCAGGATGGTGTGGGTCCTTGATGATACTGCCAGCCTTTTTGAGGCAGCGTACTGTGATAGATCCCCTCGATGGAAGGGAGGTCAGAGCCGATGATGGACTGGGCAGTGTTTACTACTTACTACATAGAACTAGTGTAAAGATAGACACAAAATGCTGGAGTAACACAGCCAGACAGGCAGCATCTCTAGTGTGAATGGGTGGTTGATAGTTGGCAAGGACACGGTGGGCTGAAGGGCCTGTTTCCGTGCTGTATCTCTAAACCAAACTACACTCAAACCTCTCTGCCATATCGTAGGCCGTGACCATGGGTTACCCAAATGTCAGAGCATTTGCAAATGGGACTACCTTAGCTGGGGATTGCAAGGTAGTCAGCATGGATGAGTTGGGCTGAAGGGCCTGTTTCTGTGACTCCAAGACTATATGGTTTTCTCTTGCTGGAAGGCTTTGTCAATCTCTTGGGATCAGCACTTGAGTTTGGCCATCTATTGTAATGTAGGACATATTTGTCAAGGAATCGTCACGGTTGAGGAGCTGATTGAAGTGTTTCTTCCAGCAGGAACTGGCCGTACAACAGTTAAAGTTAATGAGAGCCACTAATTGCGTGATTACATTATTTAATGACACAGATTCTTCACCAAACTCATCACAAGATAGGCTGGTAACAAAAACAAGGTTCATCGCAGTTTAGTTGAGTTTAGTTTAGAGATACAGAGATGCAGCACAGAAACAGGCCATTCGGCCCTCTGGGTCGGTGCCGACCAGTGATCCCCGCACACTTACGCTCCCCTACACACACGAGGGACAATTTACAAATTTACCAGGCCAATTAGCCTACAAACCATTACGTCTTTGGAGTGTGGGAGGAAACTGGAGATCCCGGAGAAAACCCACGCAGGTCACGCAGGGGGAGAAGGTACAAACTCCATAGAGACAGCACCCGTAGTCGGGATCGAACCCGGGTCTCTGGCGCCGTGAGGCAGCAACTCCACCGCTGCGCCACTGTGCCGCCATCTTCTATGAGGGGGATCTTATAGAAATGTACAACATTTTTAAGGGGTTGGACAAGCTAGATGCAGGAAGATTATCCCCGATGTTGGGGAAGTCCAGAACAAAGGGTCACAGTTTAAGAATAAGGGGGAAATCCTTTTAGGACCGAGATAAGAAAAATATTTGCACACAGAGAGTGGTGTATCTCTGGAATTCTCTGCCTCAGAAGGTAGTTGAGGCCAGTTCATTGGCTATATTCAAGAGGGAGTTAGATGTGGCCCTTGTGGCTAAAGGTATCAGGGGGTATGGAGAGAAGGCAGGTACAGGATCCTGAGTTGGATGATCAGCCGTGATCATATTGAATGGCGGTGCAGGCTCGAAGGGCCGAATGGCCTACTCCTGCACCTATTTTCTACGTTTCTACGTTTCTATGAGCTTCCAATGATCCTGATTGGGTCTCAATGGGAGTTTAATATTACATGTACACCTAGGAACAGTGAAATTCCTGTTTTTTATACACAAGCC
Source organism: Leucoraja erinaceus (assembly GCF_028641065.1). Taxonomy (NCBI): domain Eukaryota; kingdom Metazoa; phylum Chordata; class Chondrichthyes; order Rajiformes; family Rajidae; genus Leucoraja; species Leucoraja erinaceus. The sequence continues at coordinate 8,119 of NW_026576528.1, read as the reverse complement.
CTAAGATCTATATCTCTCTCTCTCTTGAATACATCAGTAAAAATCTTACCTGAAGTACAATCACAAGAGTGTAGGAATAGTAGATTACACTGAGGAAGCACACAAGAGTCGCCAAGTTGCAGGACCATCTTGCATCCCTTAAATGTACTTAAAAATGTATTCTCAACACGGCTTTAAAGGCCCGTTGTCTTGAATGCAGTAAACGGAAGATGTAGATGTTGAATGTAGTAAATTGAATGTTTGTAGCCTAAAAGAGTTTTCCACCCTGTAGTTGAGAATATAAAGAACTCATTCTGATTTCCACACACTGCATTTATTAACGGTGGTACTGAATGCCTGCACATTCTCAGTTCTATTTATAACAAATCTTCCAAAATTGATCATTGGATCGTGGCGAATAGATGTGAAACTGGAAGTAGTAAACAAAATTGTGACGGGGCTGCGAAAATGTTTTAATATATATCTTGTAGCTTTTTATTTTACAAAAAAAAGCAGATCAGAGCTGCAATATTCTTTGACTTAATATAAATTTCTGATCAAATGATCAAGAGTCAGGAAAGTTTGATTGTACGGAAACAGAGCAATTGAATTCTTAAAAGCAAAGAACTGACAAAAATAGCAGAGAAAGATTCCCGTACACAAGCACTATCCTACACACACTAGGGACAATTTACAATTTATCCCGAAGCCAATTCATCTACAAACCTGTATGTCTTTGGAATGAGTGAGGAAACCAGAGCACCCGGAGAAAACCCATGCGGTCACAGGGGGGAACGTGCAAACTCCACATAGACAGCACCAGTGGTCAGGATCGAACCCAGGTCGCTGTGGGCTGCAAGGCAGCACCTCTACGACTGAGCCACCATGCTACCATGGGACAATAACCTTGCTGCTAAAATGTGGAAGCAAGGAACTGCAGATGCAGGTTTACAACAAAAAAAAGAGACAATGTGCTGGAGTAACTCAGCGGGTCAGGCAGCATATCTGGAGAAAAAAAGGATGGTGACATTTTGGGTCGGGACCCTTCTTCAAACTGGAAGAATTAAGTTCTTACTTGCGGTGGAAAAACAGGTCTGTAAACACAGTACTCAAAAGATAACATCATAATAAAACAGACAAAAAAATGTTCAATAAACTATAAAAACCAATATCGGTTCAAAGCAAAAGCCCAAAGTCCCAACGAGCAACCAAGACAGCTTGTAGTTCAAAGATAGACACAAAAAGCTGGAGTAACTCAGCAGGTTGGACAGAATCTCTGGAGAAACGGAATAGGTGACATTTCGATCGAGACCCGAAACGTCACCCATTCCTTTTCTCCAGACATGCTGTCTGACCCACTGAGTTATTCCAACTTTTAGTGACTATCTTTTTGTGCCTATCTTCGGTTTAAACCAGCATCTGCAGTTCCTTCTTATTCAGCATCTAGTTCATCATTTAGTTGGTATTTGTAGTTTTCAATAGCCTGATGATTATTTAGCTTAGAAATACAGTATGGAGACAAGCCCTTCGGCCCAACAAGTCCATGCCGACCAGCGATCACCCCGCACACTATTACTATCCTACACACTAGGGGCAATTCACAATTTACTGAAGCCAATAAACCCACAAACCTTTACGTCTTTGTCGTGTGGGAGGAAACCAGAGCACGCGGAGAAAATTCACATGGTCACGGGGAGAACGTACAGACTCCATACCGACAGCACCCGTGGTCAGGATCGAACCCTGGTCTCTGGCGCTGAGAGGCAGCAACTCTACCGCTGCGCCACCGTGCCGCCCTTGTCCAATATTTGTATTCTCCCCAAAATATTTCAATCAATATAATAATAATAATAATAATAATAATAATAAGAATAATAAGAATAATAAGAATAATAAGAATAATAATAAGAATGGTAATAAACTTTATTTCGGACTCAAGGTCCAGACAAGGGGCAACATTACATTAAAAATGCATTGCATATCAAATATCATAAATATATATAAAATCATGGTATATCACATAAAAACATCATAATTTATACTTTAAAAAAACCCACAATACTTAAGTTAAAAATCCAGATTAAAAGATGATCAACGAGACTACGATACCAGTGTCACCACAACTGGGATTCGTAGCATGTAGTGCTAACCCTTATGTTTGTCAAGGCCACAATAAGCACATTTTTAGAGTCATTTATCCTGCAAATGAAATTATACATGTGGTGTCTTAGGTTGGCATCATCTAGGTTGGCTTAGCAGTGTTCTCATGGCATCGTTAAATGCCACCTTTAGTCTCTGCATTCTTGTCTTTAAATAGTTTGACTTTTAAATAGTTCGACTCATTAAAATATACTTTTAACGTTCACAAATTTCAGAAGCACGCACCAAGCCATGTACATCATTTTTCATATACCACTCTGCAAGACATGCACATTTTTGTCACCTTAAATTATCGTTATGAATGCTAGTTTCACAAGTAATAGTCTTGAAGATTTGCTGTCAAACTGTTCAATCTCTATCAAATGCAAAACGAAATGTGAACTGATTGACTTCAGATTTCACATTTTAAGAAGGACATCACTTTGACATCTAACTTAATCACTCGACATGCAATCTGTTTCAGTAATACTGAGCATTAGCATCTTACGAAAGGGACACACTGCAGAAAAAGGACAAAAAGTGCTGGAGTAACTCAGCGGGTCAGGCAGCATCCCCGGAGAACATGGCTAGGTGATGTTTCAGACCAGAAACATCATTTGTCCATTGTTTAAGAAGGAACTGCAGATGCTGGAAAATCGAAGGAACACAAAAAATGCTGGAGAAACTCAGCGGGTGCAGCAGCATCTATGGAGCGAAGGAAATAGGCAACGTTTCGGGCCGAAACCCAAAGGGTTTCGACCCGAAACGTTACCTATTTCCTTTGGGTTTCGGCCTGAAACGTTGCCTATTTCCTTTGGGTTTCGGCCTGAAACGTTGCCTATTTCCTTTGGGTTTCAGCCCGAAACGTTGCCTATATCCTTTGCTCCATAGATGCTGCTGCACCCGCTGAGTTTCTCCAGCATATTTGTCTACCTTCAATAAACATTGATAAATCGGTACCGAAATAATGATCTTCCTTATGGAAGCAAAACTTGTAAAATGCAGGAGTAATTAAGAATGATTTAAAAAATGCTTAATATTTAATTATTTTCACTAGTGTTTAAGTTAAATTGTAACGTAAACTAACATAATACAGTAAACTATAGTACAATATTTATTTGATACTAGTTGATTATAGAAAATAGACAATAGACAATAGATACAGGAGAATAGATCTGTGGAGCGAAGGAAATAGGCTACACAAAAATGCTGGAGAAACTCACTCCTTCGCTCCATAGATGCTGCTGCACCCGCTGAGTTTCTCCAGCATTTTTGTGTAACATCATTTGTCCATGTTCTCCAGAGATGTTGCCTGATCGCACTGAGTTACTCCAGCACTTTGTGTCTTTTTTTTTTGTAAACCAGCATCTGCAGTTACTTGGTTCCACATTTTAGCAGCGAGGTTGAGTTTTAGTATTGTAACATGGCAGTGGTGGAGTTGCTGCCTTAAAGCCCACAGAGGCTTTGGTTCGATCCTTAATACGGGTGCGGTCTGTACGGAGTTTGTACGTTCTCCCCGTGACCTGCGTGGGTTTTCTCCGAGATCCTTGGTTTCCTCCCACACTCGAAACACGTACAGGTTTGTAGGTTAATTGGCTTGGTATAAATGTAAAATTGTCCCCAGTGTGTGTAGGAATGTTAATGTGTGGGGATTGCAGGTCGGTGCGGGCTGGTTGGGCCGAAGGGCCTATTTCCTAAACTAAACTTGTAACGAGATACAATGATAGACTTTTGTCGGCATGCTATCCAATCCTATCAGAAGATACCAACACATGAATGCAATCAACCAAACTTAAGAACAAAAGGTAGAACAAAGAGAAAGATAGCAAAGTACATTCTGTATAGTTCTCAGCATTATAGTGTGGCAGTTCCAGAGAAAAAGTCCAATGTCTGCAATGAGTGACAAGCAGCGTCTCTGGAGAGAAGGAATGGGTGGCATTTCTCCAGAGTTATTACAGTTTTTTGTGTGTCCATAGACAATAGACAATAAACAATAGGTGCAGGAGTAGAGGCCATTCGGCCCCACGAGCCAGCACCGCCATTCAATGTGATCATGGCTGATCATCCCCAATCAGTACCCCGTTCCTGCCTTCTCCCCATATCCCCTGACTCCGCTATTTTTAAGAGCCCTATCTAGCTCTCTCTTGAAAGCATCCAGAGAACCGGTCTCCACCGCCCTCTGAGGCAGAAAATTCCACAGACTCACCACTCTCTGCGAGAAAAAGTGTTTCCTCGTCTCCGTTCTAAATGGCTTTTTACTCCTTATTCTTAAACTGTGTGGCCCCTGGTTCTGGACTCCCCCAACATGGGGAACATGTTTCCTGCCTCTAGCGTGTCCAAGCCCTTAACAATCTTCGGGTTAAACCAACCAATCTTTGGTTTAAACCGGCGTCTGAGGTTCCTTCCTACATGTGTGAGCAATGAAGTCAGCTTCATGTTGATTAAAACACAAGGTTGTGAAGCCGGGAGTCAAACGTATCAGCAATGGTCATCTCTCTCTCATCCTTCATGCTGTTGCCTAGCTACATGCATTATTAAGGGTATTTTTTGAATGGGGTTTTTTGGGTTTTTTTCGCTCGCATTTCAAATTACTGGGCAGGTATAAAAACATAAAATGGTGTTTGAAAGATAGTCTATTTGCCTCTCCCCGTCCACCACATTTGCCCCCCTCCCCCCCAAAATTCTTAGTCACGTGTGTGACCAAAACCCATATGAAAAATTGTGGAATACATCCCATCTCATTCCGCAAGCATTTACCGGTTATATTGTCTTCTGCTGTGTATGTGATTCACTTTTTTTTTTTTTTTTAACCCGAAGTTTATCGAGTGGAATGTGTTCGTGCCACGTTGACAAAAGGTTTGTTTTCGTGGGGTCAGAGGTCCAACGCGGCCGGTCACGTGTGTGACCGCACGGGCGGTTCAGCGTTTAAAAAAAATTTTTTTTTTCATCTCGCAGCCTCTGTGAATTTTTTAAAAAAAGGCTAGAATGTTCGTATGATTTTTTTTTCATAACCATATAACCATAGAACAATTCCAGCACGGAAAAAGGCCATCTCGGCCCTACAAGTCCATGCCGAACAAATTTTTTTCCCCTTAGTCCCACCTGCCTGCACTCATACCATAACCCTCCATTCCCTTCTCATCCATATGCCTATCCAATTTATTTTTAAATGATACCAATGAACCTGCCTCCACCACTTCCACTGGGAGCTCATTCCACACCGCCACCACTCTCTGCGTAAAGAAGATCCCCCTCATGTTACCCCTAAACTTCTGTCCCTTAATTCTGAAGTCATGTCCTCTTGTTTGAATCTTCCCTATTCTCAAAGGGAAAAGCTTGTCCACATCAACGCTGTCTATCCCTCTCATCATTTTAAAGACCTCTATCAGGTCCCCCCTTAACCTTCTGCGCTCCAGAGAATAAAGACCTAACTTATTCAACCTATCTCTGTAACTTAGTTGTTGAAACCCAGGCAACATTCTAGTAAATTGGATCACTTTAGGTGATGCCCCCTCTGGTCACGTGTGTGACGCACCGGTTCGCTTTCCAAAGAATGGCCCGTGGCAGCTGTTCCACCCCCCCCCCCCACACTTCCCTGGCAATGGGGTCCCTATTGCAAGGTTAGAGTTAGGCACGAAATATGTTCAAGAAGGAACTGCAGATGCTGGAAGATCGAAGGTACACAAAAATGCTGGAGAAACTCAGCGGGTGCAGCAGCATCTATGGAGCGAAGGAAATAGGCAACGTTTCGGGGCCGAAACCCAAAGGGTTTCGACCCGAAACGTTACCTATTTCCTTTGGGTTTCGGCCCGAAACGTTACCTATTTCCTTTGGGTTTCGGCCCGAAACGTTACCTATTTCCTTTGGGTTTCGACCCCGAAACGTTACCTATTTCCTTTGGGTTTCGGCCCGAAACGTCGCCTATTTCCTTCGCTCCATAGATGCTGCTGCACCCGCTGAGTTTCTCCAACATTTTTGTGTGCCTTAGGTATTAAATAGTTTCCTTTATTATTGTTGCGTGTAACGAGGTACAGGGGAAAGCGTTTGTTGTCTGCTATCCAGTCAAGATCGTAATTATGTAAAAGAATATGTGTGTTATGGTCGTGTTTATAATTTGTTTGGTTGTTTTGTTGTTTATCTTTTGCACAAAAGTCCGCGAGCATTGCCACTTTCATTTCACTGCACATCTCGTATGTGTATGTGACAAATAAACTTGACTTGACTTGACTTGAATAACAGACTATACAAGATTACAATCAAGCCATCCACAGTGTACAGATAAAGGATAAAGGGTACAATATTTGGTGCAAGATAAAGTCCGGTCAAAGATTGGTCAAAGGTCTCCAATGAGGTAGATGGGAGGTCAGGACCGCTCTCTAGTCCGTGATAGGATGATTCAGTTGCCTGATAACAGCCAGGAAGAAACTGTCCCTGAATCTGGAGGTGTGCGTTTTCACACTTCTGTACCTCTTGCTTGATGGGAGAGGGGAGAAGAGGGAATGACTAGGGGGGTGAGACTGGTCTATGGTTATGCTGGTGGGCTTGCCGAGGCAGTGCGACAATATAAACATAGAAATTAGGTGCAGGAGTAGGCCATTCGGCCCTTCGAGCCTGCACCGCCATTCAATATGATCATGGCTGATCATCCAACTCAGTATCTCGTACCTGCCTTCGCTCCATACCCCCTGATCTCCTTAGCCACAAGGGCCACATCTAACTCCCTCTTAAATATAGCCAATGAACTGGCCTCGACTACCCTCCGTGGCAGAGAGTACCAGAGATTCACCACTCTCTGTGTGAAAAAAGTTTTTCTCATCTCGGTTTTAAAGGATTTCCCCCTTATCCTTAAGCTGTGACCCCTTGTCCTGGACTTCCCCAACATCGGGAGCAATCTTCCTGCATCTAGCCTGTCCAACCCCTTAAGAATTTTGTAAGTTTCTATAAGATCCCCTCTCAATCTCCTAAATTCTAGAGAGTATAAACCAAGTCTATCCAGTCTTTCTGAATGCTCTCATAAGCGACATGTTCAACACATTGGCTTTTGTCTATCACTTGCCCTCATCCACCTATCCCTTGCCTAGCTTTATCCTGCTCCCCCCAACTCTCTTCCAGTATTCTCCCCTCTACTACAATCAGTCTGAAGAAAGGTCCCGCCCCGAAACATCGTCTATCCACGTTTTCCAGTGATGCTACCTGATCCTCTGAGTTACTCCAGCACTTTGTGCCTTATGCTCAATTCATGGCTGAATATTTTACTCAACCAAGTTGAAATATTATATTAGTGTCAGCATGGTTGGAAGGAACTGCAGATGCTGGAAACATCAAAGGTGGACAAAAATGGTGGAGAATTGGTGGTATGTTCCCAATGTTGTGGGGAGTCCAGAACCAGGGGCCACACAGTTTAAGAGTAAGGAGTAAGCCATTTAGAACGGAGACGAGGAAACACTTTTTCTCACAGAGAGTGGTGAGTCTGTGGAATTCTCTGCCTCAGAGGGCGGTGGAGGCAGGTTCTCTGGATGCTTTCAAGAGAGAGGTAGATAGGGCTCTAAAAAATAGCAGAGTCAGGGGATATGGGGAGAAGGCAGGAATGGGGTACTGATTGTGGATGATCAGCCATGATCACATTGAATGGCGGTGCTGGCTCGAAGGGCCGAATAGCCTACTCCTGCACCTATTGTCTATTGTCTAAACTCAGCGGGTGAGGCAGCATCTATGGAGCGAAGGAATAGGTGACGTTTCGGATCGAGACCCTTCTTCGCTCCATAGATGCTGCCTCACCCGCTGAGTTTCTCCAGCATTTTTGTCCACCCTCAATTTTAATGTCAACATACCTCTAATAATCTCTTAACCATTGCACAAAAAAATCTGAATTATTATCTGCCTAATCTACACTATTCACTGTCCAATTACCTAGGTTAGGTGTAAGATTATTATTGTCACAGGTACAGAGGTACAGTGAAAAGCTTTGTTTTTGCATGCTTTCCCAACAGACCAGATATTA
>NW_026576527.1:22500-91448 GCF_028641065.1 Leucoraja erinaceus | reverse complement strand
AGGCAAGAATTCTCCTTTGGAAAAATTGCCTTGATTTTTCCCTAGCAACACCGACATGACGGGCCAAATGGCCTCTCATTCTGTTGTAACTTTGTTGTGAGTTTGTCCTCAAGCAGCACAGGTGACCTTTATGTGTGTACGAGGCGTTCCTTCGTGTGTATCAATTTAGATACATTCACAGCGCAAGTTTAACAAAGCTTCACATTTAATGCCATGTTTAAGGATGAGAATTTAAATATTAACATCAAATTAAAAAATAAATGTATACTGTCTGACCCGCTGAGTTACTCCAGAGTTTTTGCATCTATCTTCGATTTAAACCAAAGCTCCTCTAGTATCTTTGGTTTAAACCAGCATCTGCAGTCATTCCTACACGTAAGAATTTGCGTAGTTTCCCTTGCATTGTATTGTGCAGTCTCCCTTGTATTGCTTTAACACACACTGCACAACATTACATTTAAGGTATACATATTTTATATATTTATATGAATGTGTGTCTGTGTGTGAGAGGCAAGTTAGAGATAATTACGTTTATTCTCATGGATCAGAAGCAACTTTGATTTAAATAATCACTATTAATTTATTTGTCTTGTAAGATGATGTGCATAAACCATAAAGGCAATTATATATATAATTATATAGTAATAATATATATATGCATATATATATATTTATACACACATATATATACACATACATATATACACACATACATATATACACATACATACATATATACATACATATGCACACATACAAATACACGCATACATATGGATACATTTATATGCATACATACACACATATAAACATATATATACATACATATATACACACATATACATATACATGCATATATACACATACATGCATATGTACACATACATATATATTTATACATATGATCATTTTCCAACGATCAATAGATTTACGATCAGTTCCTGTGGATTGGAGGATAGCTAATGCTATCCCACTTTTCAAGAAAGGAGCGAGAGAGAAAATGGGGAATTACAGACCAGTTAGCCTGACTTTGGTGGTGTGAAAGATGCTGGAGTCAATTATTAAAGATGTAATAATGGGGCAATCGGATAGCAGTAAAAGGATTAGTCCAAGTCAACATGGATTTATGATTTTACAATGCATTTAAGCCTCTTCCATTTTTATGAGATGCATTCCTGAAATTTGTAGGAAGTGTATTGCAACCTAGTGCTACATGCCTGAACAATGGATGATATATCACTTAAATGCAATTGTTTTCAGTTGTGTGGAGAGACCTGTATATTGAAGATGCTTTTTACCTCTAATATGTCAATGTACCTTACATGTAGGCGAGCTTATTAAAATCTTCTTACAAAGACCATTAAGTATTTTCTTTCTATCCTCTTTTGGACCCAAGGCATAGCAGAGCTGCCAACTCTCACGAAGAGGTAAGGGAGGGAGAGATGGAAGGGAGGGAGAGAGGGAAGGGAGAGAGATCGAGAGAAGAGAGGGGGGAGAGAGAGAGAGAGAGAGAGAGAGAAATCGAGAGAAGAGAGGGAGAGAGATGGAGAGAAGAGAGGGGAGAGAGAGATCGAGAGAAGAGGGGGAGCGAGAGATCGAGAGGAGTGGAGAGAGATCGAGAGAAGAGAGGGAGAAGGGGGAGAGAGGGAGAAGGGGGAGAGGGAGAAGGGGGAGAGGGAGAAGGGGAAAAGGGGGGAGTGGGAGAAGGGTGGGAGGGAGAATGGGGGGAGGGAGAAGGGGGACAGGTAGAAGGGGACAGGTAGAAGGGGAGAGGTAGAAGGGGGAGAAGGAGAAGGGGAAAAAGAGGGAGAGGGAGAAGGGGAGAGGGAGAAGGGGAGAGGGAGAAGGGGAGAAGGAGAAGGGGAAAAGGGGGGAGAGGGAGAAGGGGAGAGGGAGAAGGGGAGAGGGAGAAGGGGGAGAAGGAGAAGAGGAAAAGGGGGGAGAGGGTAAAGGGGAGAGGGAAAAGGGGGGAGAGGGAGAAGGGGAGAGGGAAAGTGGAACGATAGCACATTATAACGCGCAGCCGTCCCATTCCGACCAAAGAGCAGAGCTCCTCTCGTATCTTTGATTGCGGCCGCCGCCACCATTGCACCCAAAGATGATAGAGCAGAGTTGTATAATATTTGATTGCACCCTTCTTCACGGCGGGCTTGTGATCTTTGCTTGTGATGTCTCGACAATTCGAGGGATATAATGGGTAACAGCCGCCCATTCTCGGACTTGAATCTGAGCTCGAAAAATCCCCTGGTCACTGGACCTAATGTGTCCCGCGGGCCATATTGTGGAGACCAATCCCTTACAAGAACAAAACCAAAAACGTACAGAAGTGTTAAAATTGTCTTTATTATTATGGTAAGTAAAGATCTATTAAAAATAAGTCTAATAACTTTCTAATGTACCGACAAACCCAGTTTCCCAATGGTTTTTGATGGGAGAACAGAAATAACATTTTCAAAATCTCTTGAAAATATATTTCAGAAGTTGAAACATTTGCGGAGTTGCTCCTGCATGTGAAATTCTTAATGTTTATATCCAAATTTTGAAAGTGAAAAACCGCTGATAGCAACTAGTCGACTCCAGAAAACATGTTCCTGACGCTCTTAAAAATAGCGGAGTCAGGGGATGTGGGGGGAAGGCAGGAACGGGGTACTGATTGGGGATGATCAGCCATGATCACATTGAATGGCGGTGCTGGCTCGAAGGGCCGAATGGCCTACTCCTGCACCTATTGTCTATTGTCCATTCACTGTTTTGAACTCCCTATCTGATTATAAAATGACCTAAGATTTATAAATGAAAACACAAAGTGATGGGAGTAAGACAGCGGGCCAGGCAACAGGTTGAGGTAAGAGAGAAGGGCAGATGCTGGTTTGTACAAGAGATAGACACTAAAGTGCTGGAGTTACTCAGCGGGTCAGGCAGCATTTCTGTAGAATATGCACAGGAGATCATGTTTCGGGTCGAGACACGACTTCTACATTTTGACAGTGACATAATCGCTGATACGAAGAAGCGACTCTATTTACTTGGTCTTGCAGAGAGAGGGATAGGGAGAAGTTCTGGTTGTGTATCTGGCAAGTGGGTTGCGGGGGGCGGGGCTGTGAGCAAGAGCTGCATTTCCCCCCAGGTCCTCATTCAGACTGTCTGTCTCCATGTAAGTGGAGGTCATGTCACCCCCAGGTCCGCATTCAGGGCCACCACTCGCAAGGAATTGAAGGCAGCGATTATATTTGTCCACCCCCTTTCGAGTATTGTACAAACCATCTCCCTCTAGAAATTCATTCTTCTCGCTTTAAAGTGGAGATCCCGTTGACTTTTGAATGACATTGTGACCTCTGCGTGCACCGGCATTTTTGTTTCTCCAAAGCAGAAACAATCGCTGTGTGAAAGGAAATCAAAAGCCCTTTCTGGCATTCCTCGAATTTTGTCTGGCAATTACTTTCATTCCACCAATGTCTTCTTTGGGTGGGGTGGTGGTTGGTGGTGAAGAGCTGGCAGTGAGAAAAGACCAGAAGACCAGGATCAATTAAATGACCTGTCTGGCAGGTCCCATTGTTGAATGTGGGAAGGTGATCTCAAGAGACAAACAATGTGGAGATCTGTGAAACTGGTTACACGAGAAAGAAGGAGGAGGGAATGAAATTTGTGTCAACAGTATTGAATGTACGTATAGCCACCGAGAATGTCGGACGAATTTCTTGCACGGTTTCGGTATTGTACATATTTTTTTCCTTGAATAAAGTTTAATTTGGGTTTTTTTTTAAACATTGAATTCTCTAACTTTAAATAATTTCTCCTTACACTTCCCCCTCTCCCTCCCCCCCTCCTTGTCATTTTACTAGTTCCTCGGCTCTCCACATTATTTATGGAGCGAAGGAAATAGGCAACGTTACGGCCGAAACCCTTCTTCAGCCACTCTGTTGACTTGGTCTCGCAGAGAGACGGACAAGGGAGAAGTTATGGTCAATGATCTTTGGTTATGGTTTTGTATCTGGCAAGTGGGTAGTGGGAGGGAGGGGGGCGGGGCAAGAGCTGCATTTCCCCCCAGGTCCGCATTCAGACTGTCTGTCTCCATGTAAGTGGAGGTCATGTCACCCCCAGGTCCGCATTCAGGGCCACCACTCGTGTCACCTATTCCATTTCACCAGAGACGCTGCCTGAACCGCTGAGTTACTCCAGCATTTTGTGTCTATCTTCGGTGTAAACCAACATCTGCAGTTCCTTCTTACACATTTTATTTGCAGTTCTTAGTTTCTACTAATAATATGCACAGGCAGTTCGATTTGTTGCAAATACCTATGAGAGAGAAGCGAGTGTTACCAAACTTATGAATTCACTGGTCGGGGTGGAACCCTCTCGAAGACAGCGGATATGCGGGCTGCGCCGTTTGTATATGGCAGCCTGCCTGCAGTCCGTCTTTTCACACTTTTTACTGTATAATTTTATTTTGGAGGTCTAATCTTTTATGTGGGGGGTGGGGGGAGGGGAAGGGGGAAACTATTTAAATCCCAGTCCTACCTGGTCGGAGATGCGGTTTTCCTCCGAACCGCATCTTCGTCCTCTCTGTGCAGCCTACCATCGAGCTGGAGCAGCGCTGGAGCGGCGATTCCTGCCGGGACCACAGCTTCGCCGGCGGTGCAACGCTGGGACACCAACACGGAGCGGGCGATGCCTTTAGCGGGTCGCCTTGCGTTAAGCTCCGGGGCACTGTGACCGCCGACTCCAACATCGTTGAGCTGCGGCTGCAGAGCGTCCAGCCGCGGGCGGGCGGCACTGGATTTAAAACACCGCGGAGCCTGGGATCCGAGATCGCCAGAGTCGGAGGTCCAACCGGCGCGGCCTGAGAACTTTGGACAATGCAGTCTCCGGGGAGGAAGCGGCCGCTTCAGTCCAAGCCGCTGAAAAATGTTCACCCGACGCCGATGATCCAGCTTCGCGGCAAGAGGGCCTGAAAACACCAGGTTGGCTGAGGAGGTCACATATAGACCCCGACCTCGGGTGGACTATGAGGAGGAGAACTGGATATGTTTAGTGCCTTCCCTCACAGTGAATTCTGCTGTGGGGGGACGTTTCTTGTTGATTTCTATAGTGTACTGTTCTGTGTCTTTTTTCTTTTTTATTTTATATGGATTTATGGACATTTAATCTATTCAATTAATTTAATCAATCTCTGTAAAGCACTTTGGTTCAAAGTGATTTTGATTTAAAAGTGCTATATAAATAAATATTACTTACTTACTTACTTACAAAAGTAAAGCTCACCGTTTGACCCGTTTTTACAAAATGTTAAATGGTCAGCTCGATATACCAAACCTACACCAGACCTATTAGGAGCAGACGAGGGCATTCGATCCAATTTGAGATACCAGCTACTAATACAGATGTGTACAGCAATTCATTCTCCCCCCAACACCCTAGTTACCTAACCCGACTCAACTAAATTTAAGGTAGCTCTTCTTTTCCAAGAATCTTTATTTGCTTAAAGGGCCTGTCCCACTTTGCGATTTATTTCGGCGACTGCGAACGTCAACGACTGACTCCCGTAGTCGCCGTGAAGTCCACCTTCCGCCACCTCCAGTTTAACTTCCATTTGGAATATTTTGGAGGACCAAGAACCAAGAACCAAGTTCCTTGTTTTAACAGGATGAGACCTGTTGCACAGTCTGTGACCTCGCGTTACTGGTGGCGTTAAGGGCCTTGGTTCTGTGGGTCCTGTTGGGGTGCCGAGGCACGGAGCGGGCAGGAGCGATGGATTGGATTCCCCGCGACATCCTCCTCTCTCCAATGAGAATTCTGCAACACCCTCTCTCGCTGCGCCCCCTCTGTGATTCCTCCCGCTTTTGCGAATCTTTCATTCATTTGCTCTATGTACCGCCTATATCTCCATAAAAACAACAGAACCATCATCCTCGACCTCGATGGATAGCCACGACGAGGATATCTCTCGTTTCCCGTTCCACTGACTCTCATTATTCCTTCTCTCCAGAGATGTTGCCTGAGTTAACCAGCTGAGTTACTCCAGCATTTTGTATCCAACTTGGGTGAATGAAACGTCGGCGGTGGAGCAGCGCCACACAGAGGCGATGATCAGTAACTGCAAGTCGGCAGCAATTCGGCAACGTGGCTGCTTCCTTTTAAGGAAGAAATGCAAATGAAGCGAGCAGCTCGGGTGGGGGACATTTTTGTGGAACTTGGAAGACTTGTGAACGGTGTTGAACGGTCTCTGTGGCCGACGGGGATGTCGGATGGAGTTTTTCGCACTGTGTGCACATTGTATATATTTATTACTTGGACAGGGGCCACAGAGTGGCACGGGTGGGGGACTGTTTGGTGAAATTTGACAAATGTAAAAATTGTACTGGAAAAAATTGTGTAGTCTCCGAAAATGTCGGATGAATTTTGTTTGTTTGAATGGTTCAGGGATTGTATATATTTATCAATTGAAGAAAGTCTATTTTGAAATTAAAAAAAAAAAATGTTCTCCCAGGACGAGGCTATCCCATTGCACTTCAGGTGTGCTGACGCCTGCGATGTCGACTGCAACATTTGTGGTAGTGGGGGACTGCGTTCGCGCTCTCCCCTGGTTTACAAATAAAAAACAGAATTAACATAGAAAATAGGTGCAGGAGTAGGCCATTCAGCCCCTCGAGCCTGCACCGCCATTCAATATGATCGTGGCTGATCATCCAACTCAGTATCCCAGCCCGCAACTTTGGCGTGATCTTTGATTCCACCCTCTCCCTTGAGCCTCACATCCGCATGCCATTAAAACCTCATTCTTTCATCTCCGCAACATCGCCAAACTCAGACCCTCTCTCACACCTCCCGCTGCTGAAAGACTCATCCATGCCTTCATCTCCTCCCGACTGGACTATTGCAACTCACTTCTCCTTGGCATCAGCTCCACCTACATCAACCGACTCCAACTGGTCCAGAACGCAGCCGCCCGACTCATCACCCACACCAAATCCTGGCATCACATCACTCCAGTCCTCAAACAACTTCACTGGCTTCCCATCTCCCACCGGATCACCTACAAAATCCTGATCCTCACCTACAAAGCCCTCCACCATCTGGCCCCCCCATATCTCACTGACCTCCTCTCCCCCTACCAACCCTCACGGTCCCTCAGATCGACATCAGCCGGTCTCCTCTCCATCCACAAGTCCAACTTCCGCAGTTTTGGGGACAGAGCCTTCTCCAGGGCAGCTCCCAGGCTCTGGAACTCCCTCCCCCAACTGATCCGCAATTCCGTGTCCCTCACCATCTTCCAGTCCCGCCTCAAGACCCATCTCTTCACCTCTGCCTATCCTTAGCCCCACGTCCCCCTCCCTTTTCATCTGTGCATTAATTTGCCTCATATTGTGTTTTGAATTGAATTCTGTCTTTACTTTGCGTACTAGTCATGTCTCTACTATTTATTTCATTCCCCTTACATGTTTTTCCTCTACCTGCTAAATTTTTGTAAGGTGTCCTTGAGACTCTTGAAAGGCGCCCATAAATAAAATGTATTATTATTATTATTACCCTGCCTTCTCTCCATAACCCCTGATCCCTTTAGCCACAAGGGCCACATCTAACTCCCTCTTAAATCTAGCCAATGAACTGTGGCCTCAACTACCCTCTGTGGCAGAGAATTCCACAGATTCACCACTCTCTGTGTGAAAAATGTTTTTCTCATCTCGGTCTTAAAGGATTACCCCCTTATCCTTAAGCTGTGACCCCTTGTCCTGGACTTCCCCAACATCGGGAACATCAGTGTTTGATATAGCGCATCTATCACCTCGTGTTCCCGCCCAGCTGCACAAATCACACAGATCAGTTTCTTGTCCGTTTCACAAAACAGCTTCAGTTCTTCCTGATGTTCCTCGCAGTGATGTTTACTTTCCTTCTCTGTCCGATTCAGGCCCAGTGTTCGAGCTTTCTCAGACAGGCTCGTCAAGGCCCAACTGTAAACTCCTCCCTACATTCCGGGCAGGAGTTTCTATCTTCATGTTCCCGTGAATGGAACACGAGCCTTGCTGTACTGTAGACTCTGCAGAAACCGGGTGGGTATGAGAGGTTTAGAAGGATAGAGGCCAAATGTGAGACGAGGTCATCCCTCGGCCTCCTGCACTGCAAAGAAAAAAACCTCAAACCTATCCACCTTCTTCTTGCAACCCAAGTCCTCCAGTAAGGACCTAGCTTGGCATGAATAAGTTGGACCGAGGGGGCTTTTTCCGTGCTGTAACACTCTATGACCCCCCCTCCATAACCAAACCATGTAAATCTCTCCGAGCGGGTGCCATTCTTGACAAGCACGGAGAATCACTGGACTACAGGCAGGACACTAAGTTGGCGATGTCTCGGATTCACAGGGACATTGGTCACCCCCTCGCCTCTCAGAGTATTTTTCCCCCCTACATCCTTCCTCTATTTGCGAGGCCTCCCTTTAACTGAAACACTCCACTTGACCGCTCTCTACCGCAGGGATTTGCTCCCACATTATGTAATTGTTTTAGAATTTACAGCATGGGAACAGGACCTTTGGCCCACCGAGTCCACGACAACCATCGATCACCCGGACCCAATTTCTCGTTTATCCCACTTCCGCATCCCACACACTAGTGGCAATTTACACAAGTCAATGAACACACAAACATGTACGTCTTTGGAGGTTTGCTACTCCGTTCTGCTGGTCTCAATAATTATGAACCCCCCCCCCGGTCTCACGCACATGGAATGAGTTCTTCTATATACACGGTTTAAAGACCCATATTAGGTTTACCGCTTAATTTCCAAATCATCTCACCCCCAATCCAAAAGAAAATCACTCCACAGTTCATTTCTTAAAGAAAACGTGCCTTAAGGGGACTGCAAAGAGTTAATAATATTCGCTACATACACTTCAGTAGTATACAAGTCTGTATATTTAATTCAAACATCAATATAAAATGTATTTGACACAAATGTTCACTGTCACCATTTTAATATGGTAGTAAAAACAGACGAGAAACATATAACATATAACAATTACAGCACGGAAACGGGCCATCTCGGCCCTACAATTATTCTCCCCTAGTCCCATCTACCTGCACTCAGACCATAACCCTCCATTCCTTTCCCGTCCATATACCTATGCAATTTATTTTTAAATGATAAAATCGAACCTGCCTCCACCACCTCCACTGGAAGCTCATTCCACACAGCTGCCACTCTCTGAGTAAAGAAGTTACTTCATGTTCCTCCTCTTGTTTGAATCTTCCCTACTCTCAATGGGAAAAGCTTGTCCACGTCAACTCTGTCTATCCCTCTCATCATTTTAAAGACCTCTATCAAGTCCCCCCTTAACCTTCTGCGCTCCAGAGAATAAAGACCTAACTTATTCAACCTTTCTCTGTAACTTAGTTGCTGAAACCCAGGCAACATTCTAGTAAATCTCCTCTGTACTCTCTCTATTTTGTTGACATCCTTCCTATAATTGGGCGACCAAAATTGTACACCATACTCCAGAATTGGTCTCACCAATGCCTTGTACAATTTTAACATTACATCCCAACTTCTATACTATGTATAGAGTTTATAATAATGTCGACATAGGTTAGTGAACGACAGTCTTCTGTTTGAGTGATGTAAACATTTTTGAATTTTTTTAAAGAGTTATCAAGTTTCACTGGTCCCTGCCGTTAGCGCCACGAGTCGCTAAGTTGCGTCCACGAGTTCCGACGTTCCCGCGACGTTAATTGTACGTGATTACCACGAGTTAAATTTGTTTTAAACTCGGGGTACCTCGTGGGTCAGCTCGCACAGTGTGACAGGGTTTAACGCGTCAAAATGAACGGATCGACAGACAGACAGACAGCTCTGATTTCAGTTGCTGTTTATTTCACTCTTCCCACATTTACATTCCCCCTGGTTTTATTTCCGCGCTCACTGGGGTTTGTTTCACGACGCGGAATTTGGGGATTAAATGGGAGCCGTTCGTTCAGCGCCGACCTGTTGTCCACCGGGTTTCTGCCCCACAGCCCCTGAGCCCCGCTCCTGACGCCGGTCCCGGGACCCGACCCTTTTACACACCCGGAGCGGAACCGGAGCAGATTCTCAGCCACTGGTTTTCCATCCCAAGTCCAGAAGAAAGGATAAAGTTTCTCCGTGAATTTATTCCCAGTGAAGGTGTGGAGATGGGACTTGGTGTCCGCGTCGTAAAATGAAACTGTCCCGGACTCGTAACTGAGATAAACTCCCACCCTCCCGGGGATGGGACGGGCGGGGAGAGGGGATGGAGGGGAGGTGAATGCATCAAACCCGTCATCCCACCGCTCGATGCTCCAGACTCCAGTCTCCGGGCTCAGTGTGACCCGTCTCTTCCTCTCCACAGACTCTGCGGCGACTCCCAGACTCCAGTACCGACTCCCCGCCACCTCCACCTCCCAGTAATGTCTCCCCGATGTGAATCCCTCCGATCCCAGCACACACTCCCAGCCTGTAAACCTCTTCCCGGTGTCAGGGAGACTCCTCACGGTCCCGGTCAGTCTCACCCTCTTCCGATCCTCAGACACCTCGAGCCGCGCATGCGCTGTTTCCACATCCAGGGTGACGGAGACTGGGGGGAGAAGCAGAGAATCAGAGAGTCCCCGGGGGTCGGGGGGAGACTCGGGCACAGGCGGGCGGACAACTGAAACCTTGCCCGGGGTTTCACACAATCACGTGGGATGGACAACACAAACCTTTCTCCACATTTCACTCCGAGGAAAGGGGTGGCTCGTGGATTGAAGGAGCGGGTCGGGCGGAGGACAGAGAGAGAGAGAGAGAGAGAGAGAGCGAGAGAGAGAGAGAGAGAGAGAGAGAGAGAGAGAGAGAGAGAGAGAGAGAGAGAGAGAGAGAGAGAGAGAGAGAGAGAGAGAGAGAGAGAGAGAGAGAGAGAGAGAGAGAGAGAGAGAGAGAGAGAGAGAGAGAGAGAGAGAGAGAGAGAGAGAGAGAGAGAGAGAGAGAGAGAGAGAGAGAGAGAGAGAGGGAGAGAGAGAGAGAGAGAGAGAGAGAGAGAGAGAGAGAGAGAGAGAGAGAGAGAGAGAGAGAGAGAGAGAGAGAGAGAGAGAGAGAGAGAGAGAGAGAGAGAGAGAGAGAGAGAGAGAGAGAGAGAGAGAGAGAGAGAGAGAGAGAGAGAGAGAGAGGGAGAGAGAGAGAGAGAGAGAGAGAGAGAGAGAGAGAGAGAGAGAGAGAGAGAGAGAGAGAGAGAGAGAGAGAGAGAGAGAGAGAGAGAGAGAGAGAGAGAGAGAGAGAGAGAGAGAGAGAGAGAGAGAGAGAGAGAGAGAGAGAGAGAGAGAGAGAGAGAGAGAGAGAGAGAGAGAGAGAGAGAGAGAGAGAGAGAGAGAGAGAGAGGGAGAGAGAGAGAGAGAGAGAGAGAGAGAGAGAGAGGAGAGAGAGAGAGAGAGAGAGAGAGAGAGAGAGAGAGAGAGAGAGAGAGAGAGAGAGAGAGAGAGAGAGGAGGGAGAGAGAGAGAGAGAGAGAGAGAGAGAGAGATAGAGAGAGAGAGAGGACGATGAAGAGATTGCGGGTGGGCATTTGGAGCGGTTGGGCAGGGTTTTGTGAGATCTCGCTGTTAGGTGGTGGAGAGGGAATCAGATTATCAAGTGGTGGATTGAGATAAGTGGTAACAGGAAGTATTTATAAAGACAGGCAGGATATCGGATGTAATATTGGAGAATTGGGGCCAGTGTGGAACTGACACACAGGAGGAGTTGAGGCCTGGGGCAGAGTCATCATCATCACACTGAATAGAGGCGATTTCAGATGCCAGTTGTGATCCTTCTGCTCATGTTCTCTGCAGCAGAGGGCGAGACTGAAGGAGGGGCGGCTTCCACCACTGAAACATGTCGGGATTGAATGTCCCTTGTGCAACACAGAATGTGTAGAGGCTCGCGATTGTAGGGTCGCTGAAGGAGAGGAGATTCATGGGTGGAAATGATCCTGGACCTGTAACCAAGAATTCATTCAACTCAGGTTAAACCAATGTATGGGTTTTCATGGGGCATTGGACATGTTCCCTCATGGTGGGCGAGTGGTGAAAGAGAAGGCATATGATATCCGATATGACCTGGATAATTGGATCCAAGATTGACTTGGTTTAAGGAGGCAGAGGGTATTGGCATCAGGATAGTTTTGTGAATGAAAGGTGTGGAATGGTAGTGGCTATCTGTACGCAGTGGTCTTCAGCAGGGATCTGTCCTGGGATTGTTGCTGGTTATGATATATATTAACAACCACTTTCCGTGCCGTAGGCATGTGAAGTACATTTGTACTGACATGGAAATTGTTGGTGCTCTGGGTCACGTGGAAGGCTATCAAGGCTGGTCAGCCTCACTTGGTGTATTGTGTGCAGGTCGACATGCTCAAGGAAGGATGTGTTTGTGCTGGAGAGGGAACAGAGGAGATTCATCGGGTCTGAGTCTGATTCATTGATTCATGAAGTAGGATCTCGACCCGAAACGTCACCCATTCCTTCTCCCCAGAGATGCTGCCCGACACGCTGAGTTACTCCAGCATTTTGTGTCTATCTTCGATTAAAACCAGCACCTGCACTTCCTTCCTACAAAGATTCATGGGGATGTTGCTTGTGTTGGTGGACTTTCGTTACAGGGGGACATTCGTCACAACATCTCAATTTCCAGGTGTATGTGTGTAAGAGGATCTTTGTCTGGACAAATAACTGGGTGTTTTCCACCAAGAAAAAGCCTAGACTGAGGTGAATGCTAGTTTCCCTGACAAATCTAATTCAAGCAATGCCTCAACATGATAGACAGTTAATAACAGTGAACCTTGCGATTCCAACAGGAGGCAACCCTGAGTCACCAGAAACTTCACTCACTGACGTCAGACAGAGTTCAGGGACAGATTTCCCTCTCTGAAGATCGCCCATTAATTTTGATAACAATCCTGGTCAGCACATTGATACCACATTTCAATACTTACAAGGTGATAATATCACAAGTGATAGTGGTAGAATTAGGCCATTCGGCCCATTAAGTCCACTCCTCCATTAAATCATGGCTGATCTATCTCTCACTCCTAACCCTTTTTCCTGCCTTCTCGACATAACATCTGACTCCTGTGCTAATTAAGAATCTATCTACCTCTGCCTTAAAAATATCCACTGACATGCTCCACAGATTTATGTGGCAAAGAATTCCACAGATTCACCAGCTTCTGACTAAATACATGTCTCCTCATCTCCTTCCTCAAAGAATGTCCTTTAATTCTGAAGACTATAACCTCTAGTCCTGGACTCTCACACAGGTGGATACATCCTCTCCACATCCACACTATCCAAGCCTTTCACTATTCTGTATGTTTCAATGCCCCTTCATTCTTCCAAACTCCAGTGAGTACAGGCCCAGTGCCGACAAACGCTCATCGTAGATTAACCTACTCATTCCTGGGATCATTCTTGGGATCATTCACTCTTTGAGCCAGCACTTCCTTCCTCAGATATGGTGTACAAAATTGCTCACAAATACGGTCTTACCAGCGGCTTCTAGAGCCTCAGCATTACAAACCTGTTTTTGTATACAAGCCCTCTTGAGTTTGCTTTCTTAATTTTTTGCGACTAATTTTAACTGGATTTAGTTAAATCCATTTTAAATCAACTGAACACGTAACTGGGTGTTTTATTCCGATATGAAACCCTTGGCTGAGTTCAATGCTGGTATGTCTGATGCGACTCGCTCATTAATTACTTATTTTTTAAATTACCAACCTCTTTTGAGAAGCAAGGAGAGGGAAGAATTACAATTTCATGTTTTTCAATGATATGTATGACAGTGATCGCAACTTCTACTGAAGTATGGATGGCCGTGGGCTCGTGAGAAGCTCTTCCGACCTTTAACAGGCCTTGTTTTTGGTCCTGCTGGGGATCTACAGCCCCCTCCTCACCTAGAAAACCAGGTGGGGGAGACGGTTTAGTCGCCAACTGTCCACCCATGGAGCAGGTAGCACGGGATTACATGGTACCCGTCCGAGGGGGAAACTCCCCCCCCCCCCCCCCCATGACAATGCTTCAATGTGGTGGAGAGTTAATAACAATGATGTCCGTAACTCCAGCAGGGGGCAGACATGAGTTAACCAAAGTCAGTAGTCACTGACAGGACAAGCAGGACCAGTGGCACAAATATCCTTCTCTCAAGGAATCCCGTGTGTTTTTATGACAATCTTGGTCATCAAATTCCTACAAGTTTTCAAAATCTCTGATTTAATTAAGTCAAGTTTACTTTGCTGGCTACCTGGTAGAATTCAAACTCGTATCGTGACGTGTTTCTGCGGATGGGGTTAAGATGTTTTAGATCATCTAGCAGTCTGTGTCTTGGTTGTATTGTGCTCCTGTGTTGGATGTGTTCAGGGATCTGACATCTCCAGCTGACCACTTGACTGTGAAGCTTCCCAACAGGTGAGATTGGTGCTGGTATAAAACTTTAGTTCCCCTTCAGTTCATCATTACGGTCAATCTTTGCATCTATTTACAACTTAAATATGTCACCCACATAAGAAGTAAGGAATCCATATGTTTTACCTTGGTGATTGGCAACAACGATATCTTTCAACACTGCGTTCAACCAGTAGGGGTGATGGAATTTTTCATCCAGCATGGCACCATCTCTCAGTGACAATGTGTATTCTTCATCACTAATTCTGCAAATATTCAATAACCGGTTATAACCTGAACGTCGACATGTTTATGTGACTTTACAGATCTGTTCAGAGTTTAACTGAAGAGCATGTCCTACCTCCTCTTGCGACCAGCTTCCTCCTGAAATAAATAAAGCAGAAATTGAGTGAGGGAACAGAAATTCACCCAAGTTATTTCACATAGTTGAAAATTTCCATTTTCTGACTCTACTGTTGAAATGCAGAGAATATCACAGCGATGTAACCAATGCAGGAGGTATGATAAATGTTTGTGACAATTATGCTGCAGCTCAGAGGAGGCAATGTGCAGGAAAGTCTGGACGAGTTGTGAATGTTCTGCTGAATAATGTCATAAAATCATATTGTGTGCAGTTTTGGTCCCCTAATTTGAGGAAGGACATTCTTGCTATTGAGGGAGTGCAGCGTAGTTTTACAAGGTTAATTCCCGGGATGGAGGAACTGTCATATGCTGAGAGAATGGAGTGGCTGGGCTTGTACACTCTGGAGTTTAGATGGATGAGAGAGGATCTTATTGAAACATATAAGATTTTTAAGGGTTTGGACACGTTAGAGGCAGGAAACATGTTCTCGGTGTTGGGGGAGTCCAGAACCAGGGGCTACAGTTTAAGAATAAGGGGTAAGCCATTTAGAACGGAGATGAGGAAACACTTTTTCTCACAGCGAGTTGTGAGTCTGTGGAATGTTCTGCTTAAGATGGCGGTGGATACTTTCAAGAGAGAGCTAGATAGGGCTCTTAAATATAGCAGAGTCGGGGGATTATGGGGAGAAGGCAGGAACGGGGTACTGATCGGGGATGATCAGCCATGATCACATTGAGTGGCGATGCTGGCTCGAAGGGCCGAATGACCTACACTTGAACCTATTGTCTATAGCGATAGGAGTAGAATTAGTACATTCGGCCCATCAAGTCTACTCCGCCATTCAATAACGGGTGAGCTTTCCCTCCCAACCCTACTCTCCTGCCTTCTCCTCATAACCTCTGACACTCTTACTAATCAAAAATCTATACAGATAATATCTCTGCCTTAATAATATCCACTGACTTGGGCTCCACAGACCTCTGTCGCAAAGAATTCCACAGATTCACCGCCCTCTGACTATAATTCCTCCTCAACAACTTCCTAAAGAAATGTCCTTTAATTATGAGGATATGACCTCTAGTCCTAGATTCTTCTCGTCCACATCCACTCTCCTCTCTAAGTACATCTATCCAAGCATATTTGGTAAGTGTCAATGAGGTCTCCCCTCATTCTTCTAAACTCCAGTGAGTACAGGCCCTGTATCAAAAAACGCTTATCATATGTGAACTCATAATAAAATATTCATCATAATTGCTTGGAGGAATTTAAGATTAACGATGGAATTGATTGGCTGTAGATGGTGAATGTATCTCCAGTTCTGAAGATACCAAAACACAAATGTACATTTTAAAGAGGCCTGGAGCAAATCCAAGGGAGCTTTGCTAGAATGATGTTTGGAGTGAATGGTTTAAGGAATGGTGAGCGTTTGATGGCATTGGGACTGAACTCGCTGGAGTTTCAAAGGAACAGGGGGGGGGATCTCATTGAAATTTACCGAATAGTGAAAAGCCTGGATAGAGTGGATGCGGATAGGATGTCTCCACTGATGCAAGAATCCAGGACCAGATCCATAGCATCCAAATACAAGGACACGTCTTTAGATGAGGAGGAATTATTGAGTCAGAGGGTGGCAGAGGGTGGTTTACATTGCCACAGGAGGCTGTGGAGGCCGTCAGTTGATTCTTTTTTTAAGGCAGATATAGATGGATTCTTGATTAGTACGGGTGTCAGGGGTTTGGGGGAGAAGGCAGGAGAATGGAGTTGAGTGAGCAAGATAGATCAGCCATGATTGAATTGCAGAGTAGACTTAATGGGTCAAATGGCCTATTTCGTCTACTATGAATTATGAGATAGCAGAGTGTGTTTGTATGGGGGACGGAGGATAAATATAGGAATTGATAAAAGTAGCTTTTTCGCAAATATATCGCTCCCAATGTTGTGACTGCAGTTACATTGAACGAGATGAAACATAACCCCTGACCTTCAGAAATAACACGACGTCTGTTTGTTCCATTCGCCCCTGCAGATTTGAGAGTTCCTCCTCAATAGAGTTTAAATTCTCTTGAATGTCTTGAAGATTTTTCTCCATTGGACTTAGAATCTTCTCCTCATCCTCCTTGATCTCTCCGAGAATGCGCTGCTCTTTCTTCACGAGAATCTGGTGCAGTTCAGCAAACTGAGATGTGACGTGAGACTTGAGGCTTTGTGACTGCTCCTGTCAAATGAAAGGTGAAGATTGATCTAATATTGATGGCACCGCCCTGAGCTGGTTCATCTCCTACCTCAAAGGTGGGAGTTTCTCTACTAACAAAGGCAACTCTTTCTCCTCCCCAGCTAGTCTGTGCTGTGGGGTTCCACAAGGTTCCATCCTTGGCCCCATTCTCTTCTCCCTGTATATGCTCCCCTTAGGCCAAGTCATTGAAAGACACGGCATTTCCTTCCATTGCTACGCAGACGATACACAACTCTATATCCCCCTGAAGCCGAAAAACCATTCAAATCTGCTTAACCTTACCAACTGCCTCGAGGATATAAAGTGCTGGATGGCCCAGAACTTCCTCCAACTAAATGAGAGTAAGTCTGAGATCATCCTTCTCGGCCCCTCGGACTCAATCAAAATGATAGCAGGCAGCCTTGGAAGCCTTACCCCGCTACTCAAATCTCACGTCAAAAACCTTGGCGTGATATTTGACTCATCATTGAAATTTGACAAACAAGTCAATGCCGTGGTAAAAGCTTCTTGTAGCTTTGGACCATACCTAAAATAAAACAATTCCTCCATTTTGATGACCTGGAAAAGATCATCCGCACATTCATCTCCTCCCGCCTAGATTACTGCAACTCCCTTTACACTGGCATCAGCCAATCTTCCCTATCCCACCTGCAACTGGTCCAAAACGCCGCAGCGAGACTCCTGACGGGCACCCGAAAAAGGCACCACATCACCCCGATCCTGGCCTCTCCCCCACTGGCTCCCTGTGCGGTTCCATATACATTTCAAGATCCTCCTCCATATCTACAAAGCCCTCAATGGGCTTGCCCCCACCTACATAAGAAGTCTTCTCACCCACCACTCCACCTCCAGGTCCCTCAGATCGGCCGACTTGAGGCTGCTGAATATCCCGCGGTCTGGGCATAAGCTCAGGGGCGACCGACCGCGTCTTTGCGGTTGCAGCTCCTAGACTGTGGAACAGCATCCCTCCTCTTCACTTCAGAACTGCCCCTTCCATCAACTCCTTTAGGTCAAGACTGAAAACCTATCTATACTCCCAAGCCTTTCCTGACGTCCACTGAGTGAGGGCTACATGTATATATGTATGTAGTTTGTTTGTTTGTACTATTCTTATAACAAATGTAAAGCACTTTGGCCAACGAGAGTTGTTTTTAAATGTGCTATAGAAATAAATGTGACTTGACTTGTGTGACTTAATATATTTCTGTATTCTATTTCGTTGTGAAGTAAAAGGTGACCATTTGGCACATCGATATCTATGCTGTTCCTGAAAATAATCCCATTAATCTCATTTCCTCCCGTTTCCCTGAAACACAATGGCCCTCACGTCCACATTAACTCCCACCGACTCACAGATCACCCGCCTTCAGCAGCTTCATTACAGCAACCAATTAAACCAACATGTCTGGGAGATGTGGGCGGAACCAACCCTGGTCACGGGGAGAATATAGAAACATTGACAATAGGTGCAGGAGTAGGCCATTCAGCCCTTCGAGCCAGCACCGCCATTCAATATGATCAACCAGAATCAGTACCCCGTTCCTGCTTTCTCCCCATATCCCCTGATCAGGCATCAGACAGGGAAAACATCTGAAAAAAGAGGAAGAGAGATGGAGCTCCATGAAATGAAATCATTTCCTTCCTTGTTTACCTTTAAATTATACTGTGAGATGGATGGTGGTGGGGAGAGTTGTGTGAATGAAGGAGGGCAAGGTTGTGCCTGGGGAGGGGGTGCTGGTGTTGGTGGGAGGACAGACTTGTTTCAGGGCAGGGGTAGTGTGGAGTTGTGCCTGGGGAGGTGAAGGTTTGGGTAGAGTGGACAGAGTTGAACCAAGGGGGGGATGGGGGGGGGGGGGGGGGGGGGGGGGGGGGGGGGACTTGTTTTCAGGGGCAGGGGTAGTGCGTGGAGGAGTGCCTGGGGAGGTGGGGGGTTGTTGTACTGGGGGAGAGGGAAGTGGACATGGAAGCGTCACACCGACAACACCAGAAGTCAGGGTCGAACCGAATTCACCGGAGCAGTGAAACAGCGCAACTAACTGCTGCCGCGCTACGCTGTAGTGCATTAACCAAAATACAAAACTACACAACACGATCAGAAATGCCACACAACAAGGCCTCACCCGGACTTGGGAAATCTTCTGCTTCTGTTGCTCTTCCATTTCCTGGATGGCTGATTTATTTGTTGTCAGAGATTGTATGGATGATTTAACCTGATCCTGGGAATCAGAGAGAAAGGGGGTTAGACAATAAACATTCAACTATACATTCAAGCAAGTGATCGTAGTCGGTTTGCTTTTACCTTGTAGGTTTCAACAGCTTCTTTAATCGGTATGAAGCTGTGAGACTTGTGTTCCCGCGCATCTCGACAAACCAGGCAGATCAGTTTCTTGTCCGTTTCACAAAACAGCTTCAGTTCTTCCTGATGTTCCTCGCAGTGAAGTTTACTTCCCATCTCTTCCGTATTCAGGCTCAGTGTTCGAGCTTTCTCAGACATTCTCGCCAAGGCCCGACTAACCCTGAGGCTGCGGTCTGTAAACTCCTCTCTACATTCCGGGCAGGAGTTTTTCTCCTCCCTGTCCCAACTCTGTGTGATACAGGAGCGGCAGAAGTTGTGCCCACACTCCAGTGACACCGGATCGGTGAAGAAATCCAGGCAGATGGGACAAATTGCCTCCTCTGTTAAATTCGCGACCTGCTCTTTAGAAGCCATTTTAACTCCTGCCACTTCCTGGTTTGAAACTGCTTTCACTGATTGGGAGCTGCTGATCCATTGTGATCCCTCTGTACCGCGAGTGTCTACCGCGCACGCTGCCGTCTCCAGCACATTTGCTGTAGGGTTTCAGGGTGAACGTGTTCTAGGTGACCGTGTCCTGACCTCAAATACCCATGGAGGGTTTAGTGAGATGTTAAACAGACCGGTATATAAATGTAAACGCAGGGAATGTTATGGGGCAGTTTAGAGCAGAACAGAAAAAAGAAACTAACGGTGGTGTAAAACGATGTTTAAATATAAACTTAGAGTGAAGTCAAGTCGGATTTATTGTCATCTGTACAAGTACTGCGATGAACAGCGGCGATGAAAACCACATCGCCGTTTCAGCAGCATCACACACACAAATACTCAGCGCTTCACACAATATAAATTAAACACAAATTACAACCACATTACACATAAATCCTGCAAGTTAGTAAAAACAAAATTAAAAACTGCTCCAAAGACAAGGCATTAATACAAAACACAATTGAATATAAACACATCCATGGCCAGTGCAGGCGGTAGTGCAACTCGTGTGCGTTGGAAATGCCGCACCAGGCCATGATGTGAACAGTCCGGATACATTCTACAGCGCTGATGTGGAGGTTTCTTCAAGTATCAGGTTATATCCCGGAATATCCACAACGCGAAGACACAATCCGTATGGAACAAAGAACAGTACGTACAGGAGCAGCCCTTCGGCCCACAGTGTCTGTGCTGAATATGATGCCAAGGCCAACTCTTACCTGCTTGAATAATCTATATCCTTCAATTACCTGCATAC
This sequence comes from Leucoraja erinaceus, assembly GCF_028641065.1. Classification (NCBI taxonomy): domain Eukaryota; kingdom Metazoa; phylum Chordata; class Chondrichthyes; order Rajiformes; family Rajidae; genus Leucoraja; species Leucoraja erinaceus. The sequence goes on along the minus strand of NW_026576527.1, from coordinate 70,917 downwards.
TCACGTGCCTATCCAAACATCTCTTCACCGCCTGTCTCGTATCAGCCTCCACCACCATCCCTGGCAGCGCGTTCCAGAAACTCACCATCATTGGGGTAGAAAACCTGCCTCACACATCTCCTTTAAACTTTGCCCCTCTCATCCTGTAGCTATGCTCTCTACTATTAAATATTTCCCTCTCAGTAAAAGCTTCTGATTGTGTAACCTGCCCACCCCTCTCATAATTCGATAGACTTCCATCAAGTCTCCCCTCAACCTCCGGCGGTCGGGAGAAAACTTTCCATAGTCGGTCTGACCTCTCCATTCTCTTAATGAAATCCTAATTCTGGTAAACCTCCTGTGCATCGTTGCCTAGTACTTCATATCCACTTTAACATCCAGTGACTCTATCACCATCGACATTCCGGGTGCCCCGATATAGGTGCGGGTGATGAGGGGGGGATGGGTGATGTGAGAGTAGGTACAGGGTAAGAGTGAGAGGATAAGGAACAGGGGAATTAGGGCGGCGGTGGGCAGAATTGTTATTCAATGAGAGACGGCTGCGAGTTGAGACATACGGGACTGCAGATGCAAACTGCTGGACGAACGTAGCGGGTCAGGGGCCTATCTGTGGCACCAACAGGTGCGATGGCGAGGCAGAGATGATGTTACTGAACGAGGAATCCAGAGTCACATCCAGAGACGCAAATTCAAGTGTCTCCACTGCACCTTAAATGAATGATTGAAATTAAATCCTTTCTATCATGGAAATGCCTTAATTAACAATTAATAAATGGTGGTAGTTGCAGCTTTTATAAAGACCAGCGGTATAATTGCTGCCTTACGGTGCTTATAGCGCCAGAGACCCGGGTGCTGTCTGTACGGAGTTTGCACGTTTAGTTCAGTTTGGAGATACAGCCCGGAAACAGGCCCTTCGGCCCAGCAGGACCAGCGATCCCCGCACATTAATACTATCATACACCCACTAGGGACAATTTTTACATTTACGAAAACTAATTAACCTGTACGTCTTTGGAGTGTGGGAGGGAACCGAAGATCTCGGCGAAAACCCACGCACGTTACGGGGAGAGCGTGCAAACTCCGTACAGACAGCACCCAAGCTAGAATGTAGGCGGAGACAGTAAGTCTAGTGGGAGATGGGGAATGGGATGGAGAGAGAAAGCAATGGCTATCAGAAGTTAGAGAATTCAATGTTCATACCGCTGGGGTGTAAACTACCCAAGCGAAACCTTGCTTTCTCTCTCCATCCCCTTCCCCTTCCCAGTTCTCCCACCAGTCTTACTGTCTCCGACTACATTCTATCTTTGTCTCGTGCCCTCCTCTCACATCAGTCTGAAGAAGAGTCTCAACGAGAAACATCGCCCATTCCTTCTCTCCAGAGATGCTGCCTCACCCGCTGAGTTACTCCAGCATTTAGTGTCTACCTTCGATTTTAACCAGCATCTGCAGTTCTTTCTTGTACATTCCCTCCGTGGACTATAGTCTTTTATTTGTTTTGTTTATTTTATTAGAAAATACAGTACAAAACAATACAGTGGAACCTAATTTTAGGTGCCAACTATGTCATACCGTAACCCATTCTATGTACAACCTCTAGTTTTATGTTTTGAAAAGGAAGTAAGCAAGACAAGAAAAAGAAAACAATCGAAAGGGGGAAAAGAGGAAAAATAGATGGTAGAGAATAGAAAAAACGTGAAGTGTGTATATATATAAAAAAGAAAAAGTGGGAAGTAGAAATGGGAGAGAAGGCCCCTTAAAAGAGAAATTTTCAAATATTTATTCGGAGATGTAGATCTATCCACGGCATGAACTGAAATCAGTAATCTTTACGGTACCGCTGCATCACATGATTCCAAAAAGTCGATGAAAGGAGACCAACTACTTAAGAATTGGTCATATTTATCAATTAGTCGGAGTCTCATTTCTTCAATGTGTGCTATGTCCATCACATTCCTAATCCACATTTTAACAGTTGGTATAGCTGTATTTTTCCAAAATTTAAGTATCAATTACTTTCCAATTATTAACCCATTATTAAAAAAAGCTTTGTAAATATATCAAATATATCAAACCCGACCCTTTTACACACCCGGAGCGGAACCGGAGCAGATTCTCAGCCATTGGTTTTCAGTCCTGGTCCAGAAGAAAGGATAAAGTTTCTCCGTGAATTTTTTCCCAGTGAAGGTGTGGAGATGGGACTTGGTGTCCGCGTCGTAAAATGAAACTGTCCCGGACTCGGAACTGAGATAAACTCCCACCCTCCCGGGGATGGGACGGGCGGGGAGAGGGAATTGAGGGGAGGTGAGTGCAACAAACGTGTTATCCTGCCGCCAGATGCTCCAGACTCCAGTCTCTGGGCTCGGTGTGATCAGTCTCTTCCTCTCCACAGACTCTGCGGCGACCCCCAGCCACCAGTCCCGGCTCCCCGACACCTCCACCTCCCAGTAATGTCTCCCCGATGTGAATCCCTCCGATCCCAGCACACACGGCCAGTATGTAAACCTCTTCCCGGTGTCAGGGAGACTCTCCTCGGCCCGGGTAAATCTCACCCCCTTCCGATCCTCAGCCACCTCGAGTACCGGATGCGCTGTTTCCACATCCAGGGTGACGGAGACTATAAAAATATAGTTTGAAATCTATGTGTATATTTCTTCATAAAGTCACATATCTGTATATATTTAAAGTATTAATTATCCTTCAGTTTAAATTTTGATTTTAAATGTTGAAATGATAACAGTTTGCCCAATTCATACATATCCCCTACTTTCCTAATCCCCAGTCTATCCCATTGTTGATATGTTTTGTCGATAAGAGATGGTTTGAATGCGGGATTGTTCATTAGTGGGGTTAGTACTGATAGATTATTTAATTTCAAGGATACTTTTATTTGTTTCCAAAGTCTTATTGTATTGTGAATAATTGGGTTCTTCTTATATATTATACTATTCAATTTTATCGGTGAGAACAAGATCGTTCCTATATCGTGCGGATAGCACTCCTCTTTCTCCATTCTTATCCACTCCAACTGCTGAGTGGGACTATCCAACCAGTACATTATGTTCTTAATATGCACTGCCCAGTACTAATACATAAAGTTAGGTAATTATAAACCCCCAACTTCTTTAGGTTTACACAAATGCTTTCGTTGGATTATGTGTGGTCTGTAATCCCATATAAAATTAGTGATATTAGAATCTAGTTTTTTGAAAAAGTATTTTTAAATATATATTGGGATCGCTTGAAACAGATATATTAATTGTGGTAAGAAAGTCATTTTTATAGCGTTAATTCTACCTATCAATGAGAGCGGGAGCGCTTTCCAAAATTTAATCATATCATTCAGTTTATTTAATAGTGGCATAAAATTGGCACAAAATAATGAGTTGTGTCTTCTCGTAATTTGAATACCCAGATATTTGAATTTTTCTGTTGCAATTTTGAAGGAGAATTTTAATAAGTGTCTCGAATTCTGTGGTTTTAAAGACATAGACACATAGAAACATAGAAAATAGGTGCAGGAGTAGAGGCCATTCGGCCTTTCGAGCCTGCACCGCCATTCAATATGATCATGGCGGATCATCCAACTCAGTATTCTGTACCTGCCTTCTCTCCATACCCCCTGATCCCTTTAGCCACAAGGGCCACATCTAACTCCCTCTTAAATATGGCCAATGAACTGGCCTCAACTACCTTCTGTGGCAGAGAATTCCACAGATTTATCACTCTCTGTGAAAAAAGTTTTCCTCATCTCGGTCCTAAAATATTTCCCCCTTATCCCTAAACTATGACCCCTTGTTCTGGACTTCCCCAACATCGGGAACAATCTTCCTGCATCTAGCCTGTCCAACTCCTTAAGAATTTTGTAAGTTTCTAGAAGATCCCCCCTCAATCTTCTAAATTCTAGCGAGTACAAACCGAGTCTATCCAGTCTTTCTTCATATGAAAGTCCTGACATCCCAGGAATCAGTCTGGTGAAAGTTCTCTGTACTACCTCTATGGCAAGAATGCCTTTCCTCAGATTAGGAGACCAAAACTGTACGCAATACTCCAAGTGTGGTCTCACCAAGACCCTGTACAACTGCAGTAGAACCTCCCTGCTCTTATACTCAAATCATTTTGCTATGAAAGCTAACATACCATTCGCCTTCTTCACTGCCTGCTGCACCTGCATGCCTACTTTTAATGACTGGTGTACCGTGACACCCAGGTCTCGTTGCACCTCCCCCTTTCCGAATCGGCCACCATTCAGATAATAATCTACTTTCCTGTTTTTGCCACCAAAGTAGATAACCTCACATTTATCCACATTATACTGCATCTACAATGCATTTGCCCACTCACCCAGCCTATCCAAGCCACCTTGCAGTCTCCTAGCATCCTCCTCACAGCTGACACTGCCCCACAGCTTCGTGTCATCCGCAAACTTGGAGATGTTGCATTAAATTCCCTCGTCCAAATCATTAATATATATCGTCAATAGCTGGGGTCCCAGAACTGAGCCTCTCCCATTCCCAATCCGATCATTTCTGTCCTGGGCCTCCTCCATGGCCAGAGTGAGGCCCAGCGCAAATTGGAGGATCAGCACGTCATATTTCGCTTGGGTAGTTCATGCTGCAGCGTTATGGACATTAACCTCTCTAACTTCAGATAGATCTTACTTTCTATCTCCTTCCTCTTCCCCTTCCCAGTTCTCCCACCACTTACTGTCTCACTTATAGCCTACATTCTATCTTTGCCCCGCCCGCTACCCTGACGTTAGTCTGAAGAAGGGTCTCGACCAGAAACGTCGCCCATTCCTTCTCTCCATAGATGCTGCCTCACCCGCTGAGTTACCCCAGCATTTTCTGCCTACTTTCGATTTTACCAGCATCTGCAGTTCTTTCTCACACATGATAAATATCGTTTTCTTATTCAGGAATATTTACGGTTACAGCAAACAAAGCCATCTCCGATAATTAAAAATGAGCTTCTTTTCCTGTAAATAGTTTGTTATTTTTCAATAGGCAACGTTTTCCTTCATGAGACACAAAATAAGACACAGGAGAAGTGAGAATGGGAATAAAGAAATGGCAGAGGAATTGAAGAACATGTTTTGCATCAGTCTTCACAGTGGATGACAACAGCAACGTGCCAGAAGATAACAACGTGCCCGGGCGGTAGATAGATTCTTGATTAGTAGGGGTGTCAGAAGTTATGGGGAGAAGGGAAGGAGAATGGGGTTAGGGGAGAGAGAGAGAGATCAGCCATGATTGATTGGCGAAGTAGACTTGATGGGCCGAATGTCCTAATTCTGCATTATCACTTCAGCCCTTAGGACCTTATAACCTACTGAAGTAACTCGGTCGGTCAGACAAAATCTCTGGAGAACATGGACATTTCTAGCCATCCACCTTCCCCAGAGATGCTGCCTGACCCGCTGAGTCACTCCAGCACTCTGTGGATTGTTGGTAAACAAGCACCTGCGGTTTCTCGTGTCAATATACCTTCCTTTTGTTTTATTTTAGGTGTGAAAACAATAGATCGAAGGGGACGCAAGTAGACGTCGTCTCCTCATTCAATTAAGACTTCACGTTTTCTGATCTCATGTCTCTTTCTTCTTTGCTTCTACATGATGCCAAGTTAAACTTGCCTCATCATTTCATTGTTCTACCTGGGGACATTAGACAAAAAATACTATTTCCTCTCACCCAGGGCGCCGCGCGCCTCCACCTCGTTGTGAACCTCTAGACTTCTCTGCCACAGAAGGCAGTGGAGGCCAGTCCTCAGGAGGCTTTCAGGAGAGAGTTAGACAATATACCATAGACCAGTGGTTCTCAGCCTTTTTTCAGTGATGTACCCCCTGTGAAATATTTTTTCAGCCAAGTACCCCCTAACCAGCGCAAAGCATTTTTGGTTGAAAAAAAAAGACTTAAAACAGAGCACTGTGCCATCAGTGTCTGATTTATTAAACTTTGGAACTGATAAACATATACAAAATTCAAACATTTGAAAAAAAAAACTATTTCGAACATTTTAAATGTTAATAATCCACGACTAAATGTATTGCAAATATTTCTCATCACTAAAATGTAGTGATTCAAACTAATGTAGTGCAAACAGTGACCATATAACCATTTAAAACTATAAAATGAACCATTTAAAACTCCATAAATGTGCAAAACACTGCTCATTTGTAGTGTTCTCTCTTGAACTATTTGGAAATAAAAAGATATAACTAAAAAAAAGAAAGAAATAATTAACTTAATTATAAATAAAGATTTGTGCACATAAAAATAATTATCAACATAAAGTGTCCTCTTTGGGATCATAGTAAAGATCTGTGCTAAAAAAGAAATCATTAACTTAATTTTAAATAAAAGCAGAAATTGCTAAAAATAAAAAATAAAAATATTTATCATCGGTTTGCCAGATATGAACTGTTTTGGGAGAGAAAAATGCTCACGGCAGACCAAACGTGGTAAACAGAAATTGGTCAGATATTGAGCTTTGCACAGTAAGAAATCATGTGAAATCATCACTGACTTTAATTTTAAATGAATGTACCTGTATGTTATACTGTTTAGTTTGGAGAAACAACCAGATAGTTACTGAGTTCGCACCGACCAGCGATTTTTGTTACAGATTTGACCATGTTATTTGGCGGCCAATCAAACGCTGTCTCTAAGGGGGTTGCATCCAATCACCAACCAGCCTGCCTTAAAATACCCGTCCAATCAACAAGTGGGTCTCCTCCCGTCCAATCAGCCGCTGTCTCCAAGGGCATTGTGTCCAATCACATAATAATAATAATAATAATAATAATAATAATTTTATTTATAGAGCACTTTAAAAACAAACATAGCTGCAACAAAGTGCTGTACATCACTAATCATTGACAAAAAAGTTAATACACACCAAAAATAACAATCAAAAGAAATAGTAGGAAAAGACATGTAAAATAAAGAAACATCAAAAACACCACAAACAGAAGCAAAGCCTCAGGCATGGTCAAAAGCCAGGGAGTACAAATGCGTTTTAACACTGGATTTGAAGATGGACAGTGAGGGGGCCTGTCTGATGTGCAGCGGCAGGGTGTTCCAGAGTGCCGGAGCAGCAACAGAGAAGGCTCTATCCCCTCTGAGCCTCCGACTAGACCTCGGTACCTCCAGGAGCAGCTGACCAGCTGACCTGAGGGACCGGGCAGGAGTGTATGGGTGGAGCAGCTCAGAGAGGTAAGGCGGGGCGAGCCCATTCAGAGATTTAATGCAGTTTAATGGTAATTAGCAGCTATGGTAAAGGTTGGAAGCCGCGGAGCTACTGACAGTCAAACGGGAGGGAGCATGAGAGATTCACACAGTGTAGAATCCATAGCACCTAGTGTACAATTTCATAATATATACTAAATAACTGGGCTGACACACCTTGGCTGGGAATCTGGGGTTCACCAAAATTGTTCCCAATTGGGCCCCGCACATCCTAAGGCCGGCCCTGTATATGTAGCCCTATATTTTAAAATCTCACGTACCCCCTGGAGTGCCTTCACGTACCCCCAGGGGTACGCGTACCCCCATTTGAGAACCACTGCCATAGACAATAGACAATAGGTGCAGGAGGAGGCCACTCGGCCCTTCGAGCCAGCACCGCCATTCAATGTGATCATGGCTGATCATCCCCAATCAGTATCCCGTTCCTGACTTCTCCCCATATATCCTGACTCTGCTATCTTCAAGAGCTCTCTCTTGAAAGTATCCAGAGAACCGGCCTCCACCGCCCTCTGAGGCAGAGAATTCCACACTCACAACTCTAGGTGAGAAAATGTATTTCCTCGTCTCCGTTCCAAACGGCCTACCCCTTATTCTTAAACTGTGTGGCCATTGGTTCTGGACTCCCCCAACATTCGGAACAAGTTTCCTGCCTCTAGCGTGCCCAAGCCCTTAATAATCTTATATGTTTCAATAAGATACCCTCTCATCCTTCTAAACTCCAGAGTGTACAAGCCCAGCTGCTCCATTCTCTCAGTATATGACAGTCCCGCCATCCCGGGAATCGACCTTGTGAACCTACGCTGCACTCTATTAGATAGATCTCTTAAAGATAAACTAGTGACGGTATATGGGGAGAGAAGGCAGGAACGGGGTACTGATTGTTGATGATCAGCCATGTTCACATTGAATGGTGGTGCTGGCTCGAAGGGCCGAATGGCCTCCTCCTGCACCTATTGTCTATTGTCTGTTGTCATCAACTTGAGCTGATCAGCCTCTGAAATCTTTGCAACTTCAATGTTACATCAACACTCGCGAAACCTCTCCCACCCCCATCCACCACCTTTACCAATTGCTCCAACAATGATCTGAAGGGCCCGTTGCCTGAACAAGGCTGTGATCCACACTCCCACCTCCACATACGTGGAACATAGACCATCGAACGGGACACAAAGGACACAAAGTGCTAGAGTAACTGAGCGGGGACAGCCAGTGACGTTTCGGATGCAGACCCTTCTTTCCAGCTTTGTTTTCAACTCTCCACTACAATTTGTCCTTTTTCCAGTTTTCACCCCCCCCCCCCCCTCCTCCCTCCCTCCCACATACACATACAACACACAATCAGTCCGATGAAGGGTGTTGATCCAAAACGTCACCTATTCACCTTCTCCAGAGATGCTGCCTGACCTGCTGAGTTACTCCAGCATTCTGTGTCCTTTTGTGTATTAACCGGCATCTGCAGTTCTTTGCTTCTACACATTGCCAAGTTAAACTGATCTCATCAGATTGCACACGATTTGTATCCCTCGATCCCCCTCACTTTAATATGCTTAACTGAAAGCCTATTAAAGGTTAATTCCCTGGATAGTGGGACTGTCATATGCTGAGAGATTGGAGCAGCTGGGCTTGTACACTCTAGAGTTTAGAAGCATGAGAGGACTTCTTATTGAAATATATAAGATTATTAAGGGTTTGGACACGCTAGAGGCAGGAAACATGTTCCCGATGTTGGGGGAGTCCAGAACCAGGGCCCACATACAGTTTAAGAATAAGGGGTAAGCCATTTAAAACGGAGATGAGGAAACACTTTTTCACACAGAGAGGTGTGAGTCTGTGGATATCTCTGCTTCAGAGAACGGTGGAGGCCGGTTCTCTGGATACTTCCAAGAGAGATCTATATAGGGCTCTTCAGGATAGGGGGAGAAGGCAGGAACGCGGTACTGATAGCGGATGATCAGCATTGAATGGTGGTGCTGGTCCGAAGGGTCGAATGTCTTACTCCTGCACATATTGTCTATTGTCTGTTGTCTAAATAATAATAATAATAATAATAATAATATATTTCATTGTCATTGCACATAAGCGCAACGAGATTTGGTATGCAGCTTCCATCCGATGTCATAACATGAATAACTAATAACATTTAGATTTAGATATCCTGAGAACATGGGTTGTAAAAAAAAACAGTAACATAGTCAAAACAGTTCAAACAGACTGAAGTGCAGATGTGTCTGTGCGACGTGACCATCCGAGGGAGACAGTCCAGGGGGGTGGGGGATACTCAGCAGGGCCGGTTCAGAGCCGCTATAGCTCTGGGAATGAAGCTGTTCCTGAGTCTGGAGGTTCGGGCGTAGAAGGCCTTGTTACGTCTGCCGGAGGGAAGTAGTTCGAACAGTCCGTTACAAGGGTGCGAGGAGTCTTTATGGATACTGACGGCCTTCCTGAGGCACCGTGTGTGGTAGCGTGTAATAGTGTGTAAATGCAAAAATTGTATAAGCCTCCACCACCAGCCCTGATAAGGCGCTCCAGGCTCCCACTGCTATGTAACTTGAATTGTAAGGGTGTCATGAGGCGATGGGGAGAAGGCAGTATAATGGGGTTGAGATGGAAAGATAGATGTGGCATCACAGAATGGCGGATTAGGCTTGACAGGGCGAATAACCCAATTCTGTTCCAATAACTTATGAACATGAAGAGGGAAAACTGTCACATACTCAGTGACATGATCGCAGCAAATAATTCCCGAGAATGTTACATTTGCTGAACTGAACTGACATGTAATATCTCACCTCCCGAAATATCACACTGTCTTTTCGACTCATATGTTCCTAGAAATTTTCTGCTGAATTGAATGTAAGTTCTTTTGAATTTCTGGAAGACTTTTCTCCACTATATTTACTCTCTTTCCACCCCTCGGTCCCCGGGAACTCTGGGGCGGCACGATGGTGCAGCGGCAGAGATGCTGCCTTTCAGCGTCAGAGACCCGGGTTCGATCCTAACCCCGTTCTGTCCGGAGTTTGCACGTTTCCGTAACCGCGTGGATTTCTCCGGGTGCTCCGGTTACCTCCCACATTTCAAAGGTTTTCCCACATAAAGTAAGCATGCTGGTACAGCAGGTAATGAAGAAAGCCAATGGCATGTTGGCCTTCATAATAAGAGGAGTTGAGTACAGGAGCAAAGAGGTCCTTCTGCAGTTGCACAGGGCCCTAGTGAGACACCACCTGGAGTATTCTGTGCAGAATTGCTCTCCAAATTTGAGGAAGGACAATCTGGCTATTGAGGGAGTGCAGCGTAGGTTCATGAGGTTATTCCCTGGGATGGCGGGACTGTCATATGTTGATAGAATGGAGCAGCTGGGCTTGTATACTCTGGAGTTTAGAAGGATTAGAGGAGATCGTATTGAAATATATACGGTAATGAAGCGTTTGGACACGCTAGAGGCAGGAAACATGTTCCCGATGTTGGGGGAGTCCAGAACCAGGGGCCACACAGTTTAAGAATAAGGGGTAAGCCATTTAGAACGGAGATGAGGAAATACTTTTTCACACAGAGAGTGGTGAGTCTGTGGAATTCTCTGCCTCAGGAGGCCGGTTCTCTGGATAATTTCAAGAGAGAGTTAGATAGAGCTCTTAAATATAGCGACGTCAGAGGATATGGGGAGAAGGCAGGAACGGGGTACTGATTGTGGATGATCAGCCATGATCACATTGAATGGCGGTGCTGGCTCGAAGGGCAGAATGCCTACTCCTGCGCCTATTGTCTACTGTCTGTTGTCTATTCGTACACGGTTTGTTGATCAATTGGCTTCTGTAAATTCTCCCTGTTGTGTAGGATAGAAGGGTGATGACTAGTCGGCGCGGACACGGTGAGCCGAAGGGCCTGTTTCCCCTCCATATCTCGGAACTATAAACTGAATTTCTGTGAGAATCTATTAACGATTTGATCTGAGTCCTGAGACTAGGGTTAGCCTGTCAAATGGCGGAAATATGTTGGGGATAGGAGGTAAACTCAAGAGTCCGCCGTGAGAGGAGTCAACAATGTTTTGTATTTCATAGTTTCTCGGATAGAAGAATGAAAATTCTTACTGATTCAGTAGCAGCGGAAAACAGAATATGTCAAACATAGTGCACTGTAAATAATATAATACAGGAGGAACATGGTTCAGTGTGTATATAGTGGGGGGGTGTGTGTGTGTGTGTGTGTGGGTGGTGGGGGCGTGTGTGTGTGTGTGGGGGGGGGAGTGTGTGTGTGTGTGTGTGTGGTGTGTGTGTGCGCGTGTGTGTGTGCGGTGCGTGTGTGTGTGGTGTGGGGTGGGGTGTGTGTGTGTGTGTGGGGTGTGTGCGTGTGTGTGTGTGCGCGTGTGTGTGTGTGTCTGTGTGTGTGTGTGGGTGTGTGTGTGCGTGCGTGCGTGCGTGTGCGCATGTGCGTGTGTGTGTGTGTGTGTGTGTGTGTGTGTGTGCGTGTGTGTGTGTGTGTGTGTGTGTGTGTGTGTGCGCGTGTGTGCATGTTCGTGTGCGTGTGTGTGCGCGCGCGCGCGTGTGTGTGTGTGTGTGTGTGTGTGTGCGCGTGTGTGCGTGCGTGTATGTGCGTGTGGCTGCATGTGTGTGCGTGTGTGTGTGCGTGTGTGTGAGTGTGTGTGTGTGTGTGTGTGAGTGTGTGAGTGTGTGCGTGTGTGTGTGCGTGTGTGTGCGTGTGCGTTTGCGTGTGCGTGCGCGTGTGTGTGTGTGTGTGTGTGTGTGTGTGTTTCAGGTCTCGACCAGAAACGTCGCCTGTCCATGTTCTCTGAAGATGCTGCCTGACCCGTCGAGTTGTAACGTTGCAGTTTTCAGACCCCTGTACCTTCATCCCGACGGCAGAAGTGAAATGAGCGTGCGGGTCTCTGAAGATGCTGGCTGCCTTTTTTGAGCCAGCATCTCTTCTAGATCCTTTAAATGGAAGGGAAGGTGGAGAAAAATGCTGGGGAAACTCAGCGGGTGAGGCAGCATCTACGGAGCGAATGAATATGTGACGTTTCTGGTCGAGACCCTTCTTCAGACTGATGTCACGCCCCACACCCCGCACCCCACACCCCACATCAGTCTGAAGAAGGGTCTCGACCAGAAACATCACCTATTCCTTAGCTCCATAGATGCTGCCTCACCCGTTGAGTTTCTCCAGCATGATTGCCCACCTTCGATTTTCCCAGCAAATCCAGTTCTTTCTGAAACATGAAATGCAAAGGACGTCAGTCTCCGTGATGGACCGACTGGGCAATATTCGCCGTTTATTGTTGTTGTAATCTCCTTCATTTCTGAACGTTGCAGTTGCCAGGCCAGGCCGTGGTGCAACCAAGCTGCGCTTTGCTCAAGATTCCAGCTCGGTCAGTCTCTGCTGAATCCCAGCGAAATCCGCTTGGGGGGGCAATTGTCAAGATATTAAATGAGCCCACCTTGTGACTGAGAATTGAAGTGTGTGGAAGTATGAGAGGCCCGGACAGAGTGAACACCAGAGAGACAGGGACAAAGTGCTGGAGTAATTTAAGAGGGAGTTAGATGTGGCCCTTGTGGCTAAAGGGATCTGGGGGTATGGAGAGAAGGCAGGTACGGGATACTGAGTTGGATGATCAGCCATGATCACATTGAATGGCTGTGCAGGCTCGAAGGGCCGAATGGCCTACTCCTGCACCTCTTTTCTATGTTTCTATGTCTCTATGTAATGCCCCTGTCCCACTTAGGAAACCTAAACGGAAACGTCTGGAGACTTTGCGCCCCACCCAAGGTTGCCGTGCGGTTCTTGGAGGTTCCCGGAGGTTTTTGTCAGTCTCCCTACCTGCTTCCACTACCTGCAACCTCCGACAACCACCTGCAACCTCCGGGAACCGCACGGGAACCTTGGGTGGGGCGCAAAGTCTCCAGAGGTTTCCGTTCAGGTTTCCTAAGGGGGGCAGGGGCATAACTGGGCGGGTCAGGCAGCATCTCTGGAGAAAAGAGAATGGCGAGGTTTTCTCGGGATTCGAGGGGATGAGATACAAACTTAACAGGGACAACCCTGAATTGTTGTCGAGTTTCATTTACTTGTGAATGAGGTGAAGTGAAAATAATTTGCTGCATGCTAACCAATCAGCTGAAATACTATACACCGAACCATCCACAGTGTACAGATACATGATAAAGGGAATAATGTTCAGTGCAGGGGAAGTCCAGTAAAGTCTGATTAAATATAGTCCAAGGGTCTCCAATGAGATGTTGGGCTTGTACCCTCTGGAATTTAGAAGGATGAGAGGGCATCTTATTGAAACATATAAGATTATTAAGGCTTTGGACACGCTGGAGGCAGGAAACATGTTCCCGATGGAAGTCCAGAACCAGGGGCTACACAGTTTAAGAATAATGGATAAGCCATTTAGAATGTAGATGAGGAAACACTTCTTCACACAGAGAGTGGTGAGCCTGTGGAATACTCTGGCTCAGAGGGCGGTGCAGGTTGGTTCTCTCGATGCTTTCAATGGAGAGTTCGATAGAGCTCTTAAAGGTAGCAAAGTCGGGGGAGAATGGGGAGAAGGCAGAAACAAGGCAGGAACGGGGTACTGATTGTGGATGATCAGCCATGATCACATTAAATGGCGGTGCTGGCTCGAAGGGCCGAATGGCCTACTCCTGCACCTATTGTCTATTGTCTATTGTATAGTAGCTCAGGGCCGCTCTCCAGATATGCAGGGTAATGGGGTAAAGTTATCACACAGAGAGTATTTTTTCACAGAGAGCAGTAGGCGCATTGGCCTTTTAGCCCAGCCCATGGATATGCAGGGAATGGCGTGCTATGGATTGCATGCAGGCAGAGCAGGCTAGATACAGTATTTTGGGCATGGTGTTCATTGTGGACCGAAGGGCCTGTTCCAGTGGTGTGCTGTTCCATATTACACAATAGGTGCAGGAGGAGGCCATTCGGCCCTTCGAGCCAGCACCGCCATTCAATGTGATCATGGCTGGTCATCCCCAATCAGTACACCGTTCCTGCCTTCTCCCCCATATCCCCTGACTCCGCTATCTTTATGAGCCCTATCTAGTTCTCTCTTAAAAGTATCCAGAGAACCGGCCTCCACCGCCTTCTGAGGCAGAGAATTCCAGAGACTCACAATTCTCTGTGAGAAACATTCGGTGTTCTAGGTCAATAAACGAGGGCACAGGTTAAATGTAATTGTTGGTAAAATGGAAAGCGATTGAAATTAGGATTATTTTCTCAACAAGAGATGGCGCGCTCTGGAATTCACTGCCTGAAAGAGTCGACATGACAAAAAAAAGCACCTTAAAATTTGAAAAAAAGTACAGATGGGTCGCGAGCCGACAATGTGGGGAATTGACAGCTGGGGAGAGATTTGACCCAGAAGTTCATAAGGCACAGAAGCAGAATTAGGTCATTCAGCCCATCAAGTCTACTCTGCCATTCAACCTTAAACAATATACAATAGACAATAGGTGCAGGAGGAGGCCATTCGGCCCTTCGAGCCAGCACTGCCATTCAATGTGATCATGGCTGATCATCCCCAATCAGTACCCCGTTCCTGCCTTCTCCCCATATCCCCTGACTTCACTATTTTCAAGAGCCCCACCTAGCTCTCTCTTGAAAGTATCCAGAGAACCGGCCTCCACCGCTCTCCGAGGCAGAGAATTCCACATTCACAACTCTCTGTGAGAAAAAGTGTTTCCTCATCTTCGTTCTAATTGGCTTACCCCTTATTCTTAAACTGTGGCACCCAGGTTCTGGACTCCCCCAACATCGGGAACATGTTTCCTGCCTCTAGCCTGTCCAAACCCTTAACAATTTTATTGTTGTTCTATTGAACTGCATTTCCTGTCTCCACTTTGTAATCTTTGACATCCTTCCTAATCAAAATCACATCAAAATCCGCCTCAAAAATACCCATTCTTGGCCTCAACAGCCGCTGTGTCAATAAATTCCCCTGATTCACCGCCCTCTGGCTAAAGAAATTCCTCCTCATATCCATTTTGAAGGGGTGTCCTTTTATTCTGAGGTGCTTTTTGTCCCCTTATTCCGAGAACCATATAACCATATAACCATATAACAATTACAGCACGGAAACAGGCCATCTCGGCCCTTCTAGTCCGTACCGAACATTTTCTCTCACCTAGTCCCATCTACCTGCACTCAGACCATAACCCCCCATTCCTTTCCCGTCCATATACCTATCCAATTATTTTTAAATGATAAAATCGAACCTGCCTCCACCACTTCCACTGGAAGCTCATTCCACACCGCTACCACTCTCTGAGTAAAGAAGTTCCCCCTCATGTTAACCCTAAACTTCTGTCCCTTTATTCTCAAGTCATGTCCTCTTGTTTGAATCTTCCCTACTCTCAATGGGAAAAGCTTATCCACGTCAACTCTGTCTATCCCTCTCATCATTTTAAAGACCTCTATCAAGTCCCCCCTTAACGTTCTGCGCTCCAAAGAATAAATACCTATCTTGTTCAACCTTTTTTCTGTAACTTAGTTGCTGAAACCCAGGCAACATTCTAGTAAATCTCCTCTGTACTCTCTCTATTTTGTTGACATCTTTCCTATAATTAGGTGACCAGAATTGTACACCATACTCCAGAATTGGTCTCACCAATGCCTTGTACAATTTTAACATTACATCCCAAATTCTATACTCAATGCTCTGATTTATAAAGGCCAGCACGCCAAAAGCTTTCTTTACCACTCTATCTACACCCTATCTACACGAGATTCCATTAGTTTACGGTTCTAGACTATCCCATTACCGGAAACATAATTTCCACCTATATATAGGTCTTGCGTTATCCGGCGATGACCGGCATCTGCGAAGGTCGACAAAAATGCTGGAGAAACTCATCGGGTTAGGCAGCATCTATGGAGCATCTATTCCTTTCGCTCCACAGATGCTGCCTCACCCGCTGAGTTTCTCCAGCATTTCTGTCTACCTTCGATTTTCCAGCATCTGCAGTTCTTTCCTAAACACCAGTGTCTGCGGTTTAGTTTAGTTTAGAGGTACAGCACGGAAACAGGCCCTTCGGCTCCCGGAGTCCGCGCCGACAGTAATCCCGCACAAGCTAATTAACCTACAAACCTGCTCGTGGAGACTCGTGGTGGCACGGACAAACTCCGTGCAGGCAGCACCCTTGGTCAGGATCGAACCCGGGTCCCTGGCGCCGTGAGGCAGCAACTCTACCGCTGCGTCACCAGAGAAATCGGATGTCCATGTTTGGGGGCTATCAGGGGCGGGATGGGCTGTAAATTTGCCCGATGCTCAGTTGAAGAGAGCAGTTAAGGCAAGCCAGCAAACTCTGGCCTGTTTCGAAAGAACAGCGAAACGTGAGATCCATTGATCTAACCAGAGTAAGAAAGGGTTAACATTTGAACAAGTTCACTTGCGCCCTCCACCGCCTGGTTGACGCAAGGTAATTACTAAGCGTAGAGGCAAATTGATAAAAGCTCCCCAGCAGACAGCCTCGTCTCATCGTGATCCACTTCCTTGCCTCTCTCTCTCTCCCTCTCCATCTTTCGGTGTCGATGATTCTTCTACCCTTCCCAATCTCGGTCTGAGCCCCCCTCTCCGCACGCTGCCCCCCTCTTGCACCCCCCCCCCCCCCCCCCCCCCCCCCCTCTCGCCGCGGATTTGTCGTTGCAGCGTTGTTGATGTTGAGAGGCTCGCAGTTCATTCCCCACACGGCGATCTCCGCTTCACCTCCCGCGGCATCGCTCTCCGCTCACCCGCAAGATGGCAACAGAAAAACAAGGTAGGCAGGTTTCCTCATCGCCCTCCTCCGCGTATGAACAGCGGGCTTTTGTACAGAAAGGCCAGCCATCAACCCTCTGTGTTATATGGCATAGCCAGTTCCAGGGGGAATATCTCGGCTGCTTATCGATCTGCAGCAGATTTTATACCCGCGCTGTTGTGTTGGCTTTACAATGGAATACGTTGCAGATCAGTTGCACCGGGATAATGAGACATCCATAACAGATACACTGCTGCAGATTCAGACTGCAACATCTCCCCTGCCTTTGATAGCGAGTGTTTGTGTACCGCGTTTCAATAGGGGAGTTGAGTTGTGGGGAGTTTGGGGGAGGGGGGGGAGGTTGGGGGGGGGGGGGGGGGGGGGGGGGGGGGTGGGGTATGTGGAGAGGAAACGAGATCAGTATCTTTCAGCGCCTCTGGTTTTAACAATAGTTGGATTTTGACACTTCGGCGAATTGTACGTCGGCGGAAAGGAATAGATTGAAGCCACAGGGCACGGAATTCTTCACGGTGCCATTACATTCGCCGTTTCGTGACTGTGTATGGTGCAGGGTGTAAACTAGAAGCGTGCAGAGCAGGGGGGGGGGGGGGGGGGGGGGGGGGGGGGGGGGGGGGGGGGGGGGGGGGGGGGGGGGGGGCAGCACAAACACACACACACACACACACTGGCCCTCGGGTCGCGGGCGCCTGGATAACAAAGAGTTTTCATCGCCAGGCGGAATGTGCAGGGTAGTCGGCGAGAGGAATTGTATTCAAGGGGAACGTCCACCTTACTCATCAGCGATATTTCACCTGTCCGGAACCCCCGTCACATAATTAGGCCATATCTATCTATCTATCATCTATCATCTATCTATCTATCTATCTATCTATCTATCTATCTATCTATCTATCTATCTATCTATCTATCTATCTATCTATCTATCTATCTATCTATCTATCTATCATCTCCCATTCTCTTGCAATCAACCTGCCTGCCAATTTATTTATTTACCCCCCCCCCCCCCCCCACCTCTCTCTATCAGTTTGATTCTCTATATCCCTTTCGCTTTCTCTCTCTCTCTCTTCATCTCTCTCTCTCTCTCTATCTCTCTCTCTCTCTCTCTCTCTCTCTCTCTCTCTCTCTCTCTCTCTCTCTCTCTCTCTCTCTCTCTCTCTCTCTCTCTCTCTCTCTCTCTCGCTCTCTCTCTCTCTCTCTCTCTCTCTCTCTCTCTCTCTCTCTCTCTCTCTCCTTCTCTCTCCCCCCTCTCTCTCTCTCTCTCTCTCTCTCTCTCTCTCTCTCTCTCTCTCTCTCTCTCTCTCCTATCACATTAAGCTTTGCCGGAGATTGAAGCTGTGCTGACAGTGGGAGGGTAATTTGCTCCAAACCCTGCTCGAGGGGAAGTGAAATGACTGTTTCACGACCAATGCAGGCAACTACTTCCTCAGCAGCGCTGGGCAGAGCTGCCCGTGGACAAATTAATCGAGTTACATGTTGACCCCACAATAAGATCACAGGAAGATGTGGGGTGGTCTTGTAGAGGGTGCACACAATCACAAGAGTAATACATCTGGCTGATGCACAGAGTCTCTTGTCCAGGGTAAGGGAATCAAGAACGAGAGGACATGCCTAGGTTTAAGGTGAAGGGGAAAAGATTTAATAGGAATCTGAGGAGTGAATTGTTCACACAAGTGGTGGTGGGTATATGGAATCAGCTGCCAGAAGAGGTAGTTGAGGCAGGGACTATTTAACAAACATTTGGACAGATCAATAGGTGGAAGACCCACACGGTAACAGGGAGAATGTCAAGTCAAGTCGTCAAGTCAAGTCAAGTTTATTTGTCACATACACATACGAGATGTGCAGTGAAATGAAAGTGGCAATGCTCGCGGAACAACAAAACAACCAAACAAATTATAAACACAATCATAACACACATATTATTTTACATAATAAATAATAGAAGGAAAAACGTTCTGTACAGTTAGTCCCTGGTGAGAAAGGCGTTTACAGTCCGAATTGCCTCTGGGAAGAAACTCCTTCTCAACCTCTCCGTTCTCACTGCGTGGCAACGGAGGCGTTTGCCTGACCGTAGCGGCTGGAACAGTCCGTTGCAGGGGTGGAAGAGGTCTCTCATGATTTTGTTTGCTCTGGAGTTGCACCTCCTGTTGTACAAACTCTGCACAGACAGCCCTCGATGTCAGGATCGAACCCGGGTATCAGGCGCTGTAAGACAGCAACTCTACCGCTGCGCCACCGCGCTGCCATCAAACACACATGACCAGGTCTTCGTTTCTTCCTCTTCTCAAGCCCCTTGCTCCTCCAGGGAGCAGATGCCATTGGCAAATGTCCTCCACCTCACTCGGGTGTTGGCAGTTCTATCGAGATTTCCCCAGTTGAGCCCACTCTCAGACCCATCTGGCTGGACATCTCTTCTCCAACTGTTCCCGGGGCCACCTCTTTTCCTTTGTCCTTGAATTCCACAGATTCCATTTCAGGGGCTGGCCGGGTGATATTTGTGGCAGGTTTTCCTGAGGGTGTGTCCAACCCAACTCCATTTGCTCCTACGAATTTGTAAGACAATGGGCTCCTGACTTGTTCTTTTCCACAGACCCACATTGGATTATGTGGGCTTTCATTCTCTTGTTGCTGGTTTTTGAAGGTAGAGAAGAGGCGAGAGTTGATGAGTTCCCATGGAGTTATGGGCTCCCATACTTGACAAGGTATACCGATAAAAATGATTTCGAAGGATCTGCACCAAACATGGGCAAGTAGGATTAGTTCAAGTTCAAGTTCAAGTGAGTTTATTGTCATGTGTCCCTGTATAGGACAATGACATACTTGCTTTGCTTCAGCACACAGAAAATGGTAGGCATTTAAACAAAACAGATCAGTGTGTCCATATACCATAATATAAATATATACACACATGAAGAAATAAACTGATAAAGTGCAAATAACAGAAAATGGGTTATTAATAATCAGAGTTTTGTCCGAGCCAGGTTTAATAGCCTGATGGCTGTGGGGAAATAGCTATTCCTGAACCTGGTTGTTGCAGTCTTCAGGCTCCTGTACCTTCTACATGAAGGTAGCAGGGAGATCAGTGTGTGGCCAGGATGGTGTGGGTCTTTGATGATGCTGCCAGCCTTTTTAAGGCAGCGACTGCGATAAATCCCCTCGATGGAAGGAAGGTCAGAGCCGATGATGGACGATGATGGACGATGAGTTGGGCTGAAGGGCCTGTTTCCACGATGCCTCAACGCTCTTTAACCTAGTCAACTCTTGGTGTATCATCCTAAACATGGCTGTTCAACAAAACACAATTTCCCCACTCCTGAAATCATTGTTTTGCTTACTCCAGCACTCTGTGTGTTTTGTGTGACACAGTCAGCTATTCGCTCTACACATGACAATAATGAACTAAACTAAACTTCAACCAATTTCAATAGGAGTCTTTTATGAATCCTGACAGAGAAAAATAAATCCATTAGCCTGTGGGCATCAATGATTTAAAATATAGTCAGCGTACTGAGTACTCTATGCAACAAATATATAAGTTGCGGGAAGGAACTGCAGATGCTGGTTTAAACCGAAGATAGACACGAAATTCTGGAGTAACTCAGTGGGACAGGCAGCATCTCAGGAGAGAAGGAATGGGTGTCGTTTCGGGTCAATAGACAATAGATGCAGGAGTAGAGGCCATTCGACCCTTCAAGCCAGCACCGCCATTCAATGTGATCATGGCTGATCATCCCCAATCAGTACCACGTTCCAGCCTTCTCCCCATATCCCCTGACTCCGCTATCTTTAAGAGCCCTATCTAGCTCTCTCTTGAAAGTATCCAGAGAACCGGCTTCTGAGGCAGAGAATTC
This sequence comes from Leucoraja erinaceus, assembly GCF_028641065.1. Classification (NCBI taxonomy): domain Eukaryota; kingdom Metazoa; phylum Chordata; class Chondrichthyes; order Rajiformes; family Rajidae; genus Leucoraja; species Leucoraja erinaceus. The sequence goes on along the minus strand of NW_026576527.1, from coordinate 50,067 downwards.
CACAGACTCACAACTCCCTGTGAGAAAAAGTGTTTCCTCGTCTCCGTTCTAAATGGCTTACCCCTTATTCTTAAACTGTGGCCCCTGGTTCTGGACTCCCCCAACATCGGGAACATGTTTCCTGCCTCTAGCGTGTCCAAACCCTTAATAATCTTACATGTATCAATGAGACCTCCTCTCATCCTTCTAAACTCCAGAGTGTACAAGCCCAGCCGCTCCATTCTCTCAGCATATGACAGTCCCGCCATCCCGGGAATTAACCTGGTGAACCTACGCTGCACGCCGAGACCTTTCTACGACGAGACCTACCTAAGTCGAGACCCTTCTTCACACTGATGTCAGGGGGGTGGGCGGGACAGAGATAAAATGTAGTCGGGGACAGTCAGACTGGTGGGAGAACTGGGAAGGGGAGAGGGTGGAGAGAGAGGGAAAGCAAGGGTTACTTGAAGTTGGAGAAGTCAATGTTCATACCGCTGGGGTGTAAACTACCCAAGCGAGATATGAGGTGCTGCTCCTCCAATTTGCTCTGATGAAGGGTCAGACATGAAGAAGGGTCTCGGAACAAACCGTCACTCATTCCTTCTATGCAGATTTATATGAGTGGGTTTTATTAGTATGTAGAGAGGATTATCCCCCAGCACCTTATCATTGGAAAGACATCTTGTGCTGTTAGAGGCACACCTCACACCCTAACAGGCATCTGTGAATCTGTTTTTCGCTGGGAATAAATCCAGGGATACGTATGCCTCGACAATATGCTTCATCTGTGCCTTCTAGTAGCTCACGATGAAACCCCACAGATCATGTATGTCTTGGCCTGTGAGCCATTCTGTGCAAGCCTGTGTCTTGGCGCAAAGCAGGCTGTGTTTCTTTGGCTGGAAGCTGCGGCCATATGTACAGAAGCAAACTTCCCTCGCCTGTTGTTAAAACTATTGTTAAACTATTCACGCGGCGCCACATCTCCTTAAAAATAAACTTGGGCACTTTATATCAGTACAAGCTTGAAGGAACTGCAGATGCCGGTATACAAACAGACACAGAGTGCTGGAGTAACTCAGCGGGTCAGGCAGCAGCTGTGGAGAACATGGATAGGTGACGTTTCACAGAGTGCTGGAGTAACTCAGCGGCTCAAGCAGCATCTGTGGAGAACATGGATAGGTGACGTTTCACAGAGTGCTGGAGTAACTCAGCGTGTCAGGCAGCATGTGTGGAGAACATGATTAGGTGATGTTTCACAGAGTGCTGGAGTAACTCAGCGGGTCAGGCAGCATCTGTGGAGAACATGGATAGGTGACGTTTCACAGAGCGCTGGAGTAACTCAGCGGGTCAGGCAGCATCTGTGGAGAACATGGATAGGTGACGTTTCACACAGTGCTGGAGTAACTCAGCGGGTCAGGCAGCATCTGTGGAGAACATGGATAGGTGACGTTTCACAGAGTGCTGGAGTAACTCAGCGGGTCAGGCAGCATCTGTGGAGAACATGGATAGGTGACGTTTCACAGAGTGCTGGAGTAACTCAGTGCTTCAGGCAGCATCTGTGGAGAATATGGATAGGTGATGTTTCACAGAGTGCTGGAGTAACTCAGCGGGTCAGGCAGCATCTGTGGAGAACATGGATAGGTGACGTTTCACAGAGTGCTGGAGTAACTCAGCGGGTCAGGCAGCATCTGTGGAGAACATGGATAGGTGACGTTTCACAGAGCGCTGGAGTAACTCAGCGGGTCAGGCAGCATCTGTGGAGAACATGGATAGGTGACGTTTCACAGAGTGGACCCTTCTTCAGAATATAGTTTAGAAGAAAGATTGGGGATAGATAGATAGGTAAGATCCAGATTACGGGTGCTGTCTGTCTGTCTGGGAGGGGGGGGGTGAGTTCAATAAATAACAAATCTAGTGAAAATAACAAATAATAATATAGTCTTTTGCAGATCAGATCTCAGAGCTTGTTCGGTGTTGTGTTTAATAGCCTGATGACTGTGGGGATGGAGCTGTTCCTGAACCTGGACGTTACATTTTTTAGGCTCTGCTGACAGATCTGCGACCACTCACTTTATTTTTCCATTTTTCTCTGTAGAATCCTTATGTCCTTTTCATAACTTACTTAACTTGCTTTTTCTGTGTCATCAGCAAATTTAGCTTTCATCGGGGTCATTTATATAAACTGTAAACACGTTACAGCCCCTCTACCAATCCCTGTGACACACCACTCATTATATCTTGCAACAACAAAGACTGCTGGAGAAAAGGAACATGTGGCGTTTCAGGTCGAGACCCTTCTTCAGACTGAAGAAGCATCTCGACCAGAAATGTAATGCTTAATGTGTCATTCTTAATAGTTTACTGTGTGTCGTGTTGTTATTTGCGAGTGGAGCACCAAGGCAAATTCCTTGTATGTGCACACACTTGGCCAATAAACTCATTCATATCAAATGTCACATATCTGCCACAGAATGTAGTTGAGGCCACAGTTCATTGGCTATATTTAAGAAGGAGTTAGATGTGGCCATCGTGGCTAAAGGGATAAAGGTTATGGAGAGAAGGCAGGTACAGGATACTGAGTTGGATGACCAGTCATGATCATATTGAATAGCGGTGCAGGCTCGAAGGGCCGAATGGCCTACTCCTGCACCTATTTTCAATGTTTCTATATTCCTTTTCACCAGAGATGCTGCCAGACCCACCGAGTCTGCCTTCGGTTTAAACCACCATCTGCAGTTCCTTCCTGCAAACAAAGACCAACGCTTGTTTTATCTTTGCCCCCACTAAACCAAGCAGATGTCTACCCGTGTCAAAAATATATTTCGAACACCAGGAGCTATAATTTAGAGTAATAATCTTTGAAATGACATTGATCAAATGTCTGTAATTCTAACTATTATGGACAATAGACACTTGACAATAGGTGCAGGAGTAGGCCATTCGGCCACTCGAGGCAGCGCCACCATTCAATGTGATCATGGCTGATCACCCCCTATCAGTACCCCGTTCCTGCCTTCTCCCCATATTCCCTGACTCTGCTATCTTTAAATGCCCTATCTAGCTCTCTCTTGAAAATATCCAGAGAACCTGCCTCCATGCCATCTGAGGCAGAGAATTCCACAGACTCACAACTCTCTGTGAAAAAAAGTTTTTCCACATCTCAGTTCTAAATGGCTGACCCCTTATTCTTAAACTGTGTGGCCCCTGGTTCTGGACTCCCCCAACATCGGGAACATGTTTCCTGCCTCTAGCGTGTCCAAACCCTTAAGAATCTCAGATGTTTCAATAAGATACCCTCTCATCCTTCTAAAGTCCAGAGTATACAAGCCCAGCCGCTCCATTCTCTCAGCATATGACAGACCCGCCATCATGGGAACCTTGTAAACCTACTCTGCACTCCCTCAATAGCAAGAATGTCCTTCCTCAAATTAGGGGACCCAAACTGCACACAAATATACGTTCACTGGTTCATTTTTTAATCAATGTTACTTTAAAGAACTCCAATAAATGATCCAAATATGATTTTGCTTTCACCAAAAACCACGCTGCCCGACTACTTTGACCATTTTCCAAGTATCCCGCTGTCTATAATAATAATTTCTAACAGCTGTCCCTGATAGATGTGAAGCTAAGTGGGTTACAGCTTCCTGCTTAATTGGGGAGGGAATATATAAACAAGCTCTTCAGATGGCAGCTGGGTTGCACATCTACCCATCTCCTGATCGTGATATTATGGATATCAATCCCAGGTCCAGGGTTCAGTCACTATGTCAGTCCACACCCCTCCCCACGTACTCTAGAACCCCACCTAACACTCTAAACGTCTTAATAGTTAGAGACATTAGTTAGAGAGTGCTTACACCTGGAGTATTGCGTACAGTTTTGGTCTCCCAATCTGAGGAAAGACATTCTTGCCATAGAGGGAGTACAGAGAAGGTTCACCAGACTGATTCCTGGGATGTCAGGACGTTCATATGAAGAAAGACTGGATAGACTCGGCTTGTACTCGCTAGAATTTAGAAGATTGAGGGGGGATCTTATAGAAACTTACAAAATTCTTAAGGGGTTGGACAGGCTAGATGCAGGAAGATTGTTCCCGATGTTGGGGAACTCCAGAACAAGGGGTCACAGTTTAAGGATAAGGGGGAAATCCTTTAGGACCGAGAAGAGAAAAACATTTTTCGCACAGAGAGTGTGAATCTCTGGAATTCTCTGCCACAGAAGGTAGTCGAGGCCAGTTCATTGGCTGTATTTAAGAGGGAGTTAGATGTGGCCCTTGTGGCTAAAGGGACCAGGGAGTATGGAGAGAAGGCAGGTACAGGATACTGAGTTGGATGATCAGCCTTGATCATATTGAATGGCGGTGCAGGCTCGAAGGGCCGAATGGCCTCCTCCTGCACCTATTTTCTATCTTTCTATGTTTCATCCCGGAAACAGCATCAGAGACCCCGGTTCGACCCTGACCTCCGCTACTGTCTGTACGGAGTCTGCACGTTCTCCCTGTGACCCGCGTGGGTTTTCTCCGGGTGCACCCGTTCCCTCCCACGATCCAAAGACGTGAAGGTTTGTAGATTAATTGGCCTCCGTAAATTGTCCCCAGTGTGTGCAGGAGAGAACGAGCGTGGGGGCGGTCGTTGGTCCGCGTAGACCCGATGGGCCGAAGGGCCGGCCTGTTTCCATGTTGTGTTTCTAGGGAAGGGTTCATAGAGATATGGTCCAAGTGCAGGCAGATGCGACGAGCCCAGAATGCCGACTTGGTCTGCATGGACAAGTTGGGCCAAAGGGCGTGTGTCCTTTCTGCACAGATGCATGACTCTATGAACAAGATGCTGAGTCATCGGGATTCCTGAAGAATTGGACAGTAGATGATTGAAGCTTTACTGAGTGGTTGCAGCTGCCGATGCCAGCATCAAACCGCGGTTGGATTGAAGTCCACAGATAATCTGATGCCTCTCCCATTTTAATGGCTACTGTTGATGTTGATGTTGATGTTGGCCCGTGGGGATCAAAAATTGAGCAAAGAGGAATATAGACAGAGGGGAGAGATTTCAAGAGAGAGTTAGATTTAGCTCGTGCTTGGGGTTAAAGGAATCAAGGGATATGGGGGGGGGGGGGGGGGGGGCGAGGGAGCACGAACGGGGTACTGATTTTGGATGATCAGCCATGATCATATTGAATGGCGGTGCTGACTCGAGGGGCTGAATGGCCTACTCCTGCACCCGTTTTTCTATGTTCTGAGAGAGAGGGAGAGAGAGAGAGAGAGAGAGAGAGAGAGAGAGAGAGAGAGAGAGAGAGAGAGAGAGAGAGATGAGGGGGGGGGGAGTGAGAGAGGGGGGGAGAGTGAGGGGGCGGGGGGGGGGTGAGAGAGAGGGGAGAGTGGAGAGAAGGGGGAGCGAGGGGGGAGAGTGAGAGGAGAGAGATAGCGGGGAGAGATAGAGAGAGAGAGAGAGGAGTGGGGGAGAGAGAGGGGGGGGAGTGAGAGAGGGGAGAATGAGAGATGGGAGAATGAGGGAGAGAGAGGGGAGAATGAGAGAGGGGGTTAGTGAGAGAGGGGAGTGAGAGGGGGGAGATAGAGGGGAGAGTGAGAGAGGGGAGAGTGAGAGAGGGGGAGAGTGAGTGAGAGAGAGGGGAGAGTGAGAAGGGGGAGAGTGAGAGGGTATAGAGAGATGGGGAGAGGGAGAGAGAGGGGAGAGGGAGAGTGAGAGAGGGGGGAGAGAGGGGGAGGGGTGAAAGGGGGGGGTAGAGGGGGGAGTGGGAGCAGGGAGAACGAGAGAGAGGGGGGGGAGAGAAGGGAGGGGAGAGGAGGGAGGGGAGGGGGAGGGGACTTTTGGGGAGTTAGAAGGAGGGGGGGTGAGAGGGGGGGAGGGGAGGAGATAGAGAGAGGGTGGGGGGAGAAGAGAGAGAGGGGAGTGTGAGAGAGGATGAGGGGTAAGAGAGAGAGCCTAGCAGTTAGAAATCGTTTTTTTCTGGGAACTTCCCTTTTTTTAACCAATTTGCATCTAGATTCTTCAGAATGTTTAACTGGATGGCATAAAGAGAGAAGGGGGAGGAGAATAATTATAGACTTCAACTGAAAATGTAAATTATATTGCCATGGCACGAAGCAGCAGCAGGCAGCGTGTAGAGGTCGCTCTGCAGAGAAGCAGCTGGCATTTGTCACAATAGGCGCCAGTTTCCCGGAGCTACATGTGTCCGCGGAAATGTCCACAGCTGTGCGGAGATACAGCTCCACTGTAGCACAGCGGTAGAGTTGCTGCCTCCCTCACAGCGCCAGAGACCCGGGTTCGATCCTGACCACTGGTGCTGTCTGTACGGAGTTTGTACATTCCTCCCTGGAACCTGCGTGTATTTTTCTCCAGGATCTTCCCCAGGTTTCCTCCCACACTCCAAAGACGTTAATCCCACTGCGCTGCGCCACTGTGCCACCCTTGCAATTAAACACCGCTGTATCGTATCGGCCCCCACCTCCACCCCTGGCAGCGTGTTCCAGGCCCCAACCCACAAAAGACCTGCCAGGCTCTATCAGAATCTAATGTGTTTTAATGCAATGATCTTTCAGTCTTCTAAACTGCACACTAGTCCAATAATTTGTCACCACTCTGCGACTGTGGGTAGAAATAACCCTTTGAGAATCAAGAGAATTTTATTGAACACTTAAAATCTTGCTTGTAAACAATATAATAAATGAGAAAAAAAAGTCCAATGTGTGTGGGTGTGTGTGTATATATATATATATATATATATATATATATATGGCATACTCCTGCACCTATTGTCTATAGTATACTGATATATATACATACCTATCAGTATACAATAGACAATAGACAATAGGTTGGGGATATGGGGAGAAGGCAGGAACGGGGTACTGAATGTGCATGATCAGCCATGATCACAGTGAATGACGGTGCTGGCTCGAAGGGCCAAATGGCCTCTACTCCTGCACCTATTGTCTATTGTCTATTGTCTGTACAGACAGCGCCCATTGTCAGGATCGATCCCGGGTCTCTGGCGCTGTGAGGCAGCAACTCTACCGCTGCGCCACCGTGCCTCATGTGTCAGAAAGAAATGTATTTCTGCGTAAAAGAATAGAATGGAAGTCTTTTTTATGTGTAGACTGATTTTGACTTATAATTCAATGTGTATGTGTGGGTGGCTCAATTGTAAACATGCATTGTCTTTCCGATGACTGGTTAGCACACAACAAAAGCTTTTCACTGTTCCCCGGTACACATGACAATAAACTCAACTCCATTGACCTCAAATACGAAGATAGGCACAAAAAACAGGAGTAAATAAGCGGGTCAGGCAGCATCTCTGGAGAAAAGGAATAGGTGATGTTTCGGGTCGAGACCCTTGTTCAGACTGAGAGTCGGGGTAAAGGGAAACGAGAGATATTTACAGTGATATAGAGAGATATAGACAATAGACAATAGGCGCAGGAGTAGGCCATTCGACCCTTCAAGTCAGCACCGCCATTCACCGTGTTCATGGTTGATCATCCACGATCAGTTCCCCATATCCATTGACTCCGCTATCTTTAAGAGCCCTATCAAACTCAATCTTACATATAAAGGATGAAACGACTGGATCTATATCCACTGGAATTTGGAAGGATACGAGGAGATATGGGGAGAAGGCAGGAACGGGGTACTGATTGGGGATGATCAGCTATGATCACATTGATTGGCGGTGCTGGCTCGAAAGGCCGAATGGCCTACTCCTGCACCTATTGTCTTTGTATATTGTCTATTGGGATCTTATAGAACTATATAAAAAATCTTGAGAGATTGGACAGGCTAGATGCAGGAAAAATGTTCTCCATGTTGGGGGAGTCCAGAACCAGGGGTCACAGTTTACGAATAAGGATTAGGCCATTTAGGACTGTGATGAGGTAGCCAGACAGCTGTGAATCTGTGGAATTCTCTGCCACAGAAGGCAGTGGAGGCCAATTCACTGGATGTATTCAAGAGAGAGTTAGATATAACTCTTAGGGCTAACGGAATCAAGGGTTACGGGCAAAAAGCAGGAACAGGGTACTGATTCTGAATGGCGGTGCTGGCTCGAAGGGCGAAATGGCCTACTCCTGCACCGATTTTCCATGTTTCTACCCTTTTAACACCTTCCATACTCGTTGTACCCTTCCATACCTCTAGTTTCCCTCTCCCATGACTCTCAGTCTGAAGAAGGGTCTCGACCCGAAACATCACCCATCCCTTCTCTCCAGAGATGCTGCCTGGCCCGCTGAGTTACTCCAGCATTTTGTGACAATCTTCGGTGTAAACCAGCATCTGCAGTTCCTTCCTACACATAATAGATAAATAGTTATATGTAAACATATAGATATATACCGTAGATAAAACAAACAAACAATAAACATGCAAAAAGGCAAAGCCAATGCCCCCAAGTCTATGTAGTTCAGAGCTTATTTAGAGTGACAGTTCATTTGGAATTCCATTAAAGGAATTTACATTTTACAAGCTGACAATAGACCTGCTGGAATCTCTGTCTTGCATGAGAGCACAGTGCTTGTGTATTGGATTTGTACTCTAACAAACATACCAATCTGTCACAATGCCTCTTGTTTTAGAGATTGTGTGATTGCCATTAATCCACAAATCCCATCGTCAACATCCTTTTCCTTTCCAATCTGCCGTGCAGATTGACCGAGGGATTAAAGTGGTTTTGAGAGCAGATCGGCAGAAGAGGCTGCAAATGCTGCGTTTTCCATTTCATCACAGCCTGGCTAGAATCTGAAAGACCAGTTTCCCTTTGGCGCTGGCAGTGCTGGGTATTCCCAGGTCAGGAGCAACACACATGATTATTATCTCCCAACGTTTTCTATTTTCTGTTTTATCTTTTATCACAAACCTACCCTTGTACACAAATCCACCATTTTACTGGTGAGGCCACATTTCACAGGCCCAGTCATTTGCAGATGAAGTCCATGCTCGGTATAAACTGTCACCTGCAGTTCCTTTCTATACATTTTTAATAGTTGCAGATAGTAAAGCCAGAGGAAGGATTGTGGGGGTGGGCGGAAAGAGGTGGGAGTTCAGGTGGGACACAAGTGAGGCAAGGGTGGGGGTGGGGGTAGAAAGGAGGTGGTGGAGGGGGAGTTGTTGTTTCTACAGACTTTATTGTTCAATGTTCCGTGTTCCGTGTTCCATGTTCCATATTCCAAGTTCCATGTTCCATGTTCCATGTTCTATGTTCCATGTTCTGTTCTGTGTTCCATGTTCCATGTTCCATGTTCCGTGTTCTGTGTTCCATGTGTTCCATGTTCCATGTTCCGTGTTCCATGTTCCATGTTCCGTGTGTTCCATGTTCCATGTTCCTATGTTCCTGTGTTCCTATGTTCCATGTTCCATGTTCCAGGTGTTCCATGTTCCATGTTCTGTGTTCCATGTTCCGTGTTCCATGTGCCATGTTCCATGTGCCATGTTCCATGTGCCGTGTCTCATGTGCCGTGTTCCATGTGCCATGCTCTGTGTTCCATGTTCCATGTTCTATGAATGAACCTGTCTGTGTGCAATGGCCACGTGAGTGTTCGTTCTCCTCACCCCCTCTTCCTTTCCATTCCGCCTCCCCCATCAACTGATCTCCCCTGCCCTCTCCCCTATGTCCTCCCCTCTCCCCATCTCTTCCCCTTCCCCTCCCCCCCCACTTCTACCAACTCCCCCTCCCCCTCCCCCATCCTACTTCTCTCCCCACCCCCCCCACCTCTCCCCCCGTCCCCTGCTCCACTTCCCCCTTCTCCCCCCCTTCTCCTACCCCTCCCCTTTCCCCCCTCGCCCTCCACTCCCCTATCCCTCCCACTTCCCTCCTCCCCCCCCCTTCCCTCCTCTACCACCTCCCCCTCCCCTCCCCCTCCACCCATCCTAATTCTCTCCCCACCTCTCCCTCCCTTCCCCCTTCCCTGCCCCCACTTCCCCGTTCTTCCCCCTCTCCCCCCCTCCCATTCCCCCCCTCGCCCTCACTCCCCCATCCCCTTCCCCTTCCCTCCTCCCCCCACCTCTACCCACTCCCCCTCCCCTCTCTCCCCTTTCACTTTCTCTCCCCACCTCTTTCCCCATTCCCTTTCCTGCCTCCACTTCCCCCTTCTTCCCCGTTCTTCCCCCTCTCCTCGCCTCCCCCTTCCCCCTCTCCCCACCCTTCCCCACCTTTCCCCTTCCCTGCCCCCGCTTCCCCCTTCTTCCCCCCTCTCCTCCGCCTCCACTTCCTCCCTCCCTCTAAGCCCTCCACTTCCCCCCTTCCCCCCACCTCTCCACACTCCCCCCTCCCCTCCTTTCTCTCCCCACCCCTTCCCACCTCTTACACCCCTTTCCTGCTCCCCTCCCCTGCTCCCCCTCCCCCACCCCATGCATTTTGTGACTATCTGATTCTAAACTGGAGGCTCCAGATTGCTTCTTGTGTGACATCGATTTAAATTCATTCCGCCTGGAAGATAACAGATTGCCGATTAAAACATTGAGATGCAGAATGTGCAGCCTTGCGCCCCCCCCCCCCCCCCCCCTCCGTCCGTGTATCTGCTGGTAATTGTCTTCCCCCCACTCTGCATTGAACCCACTGCAGTCTATGTCAATGCAAGGCTTTGTACAAAGAGAATCATTCTCCTGGAAGTAAAACGCTTACCTAATAGTTCCATGGTACGTGTATGGGGATTTATTCAGCTCACGAGGCATTATCATCGTCTCTATGTGATGTACAAAGGCTGGACGTGAGTAAGAAACACCACAGGTTTTTTTTAAATTATTAGTTAGTCCGAAAGATTGAATGGCAAGCGATTTTAATTCTCAAAAGGAATCAGTAATCTGATGCCATTCAACTCAAAAGCACCTCACAGATAATGAGGGAGGTTTTTTTAGCATCCGTGCATTAGTCATACAGTTCTACTGCATTGACACAGGCCCTTCAGCCCAACTTATCCATGTAGCCCAAGATGTTTATAAACAATAGACAATAGACAATAGGTGCAGGAGGCGGCCATTCGGCCTTTCGAGCCAGCACCGCCATTCAATGTGATCATGGCTGATCATCCCCAATCAGTACCCCGTTCCTGCCTTCTCCCCATATCCCCTGACTCCGCTATCTTTAAGAGCCCTATCTAAACAAGTCCCATTTGCTTGCATTTGGCCCAAATCCCTTCCAATACTTTTTTCTGTGTTCAGTTCAGTTCAGATCAGTTTGGTTTATTGTCGCGTGTATTGAGGTACAGTGAAAGGATTTTTTTGTGTGTTTACCAGTCAGCAGAAATACAATACATGATTACAATTGAGCCATTTTTGCAGTTTATAGATATATTAAAAGGGAGTAACGTTTAGTGCAAGATAAAGCCAGTAACGTGTGGTCAAAGATCATCCCAGGGTCACCAATGAGGTGGATAGTAGTTGAGAACTGCTCTCTAGTTGTGGTAGGATGGTTCAGTTGCCTGATAACAGCTGGGAAGAAACTATCTCTGCATCTGGAGGTGTGCGTTTTCACAAATCTATACCTTTTGCCCGATGGGAGAGGGGGGGAGATGAAGTGGCCAATGTGCGACTCGTCCTTGATTATGCTGCTGGCCATGCCGAGGCAGTTATTTGGCCCTTTGAGCCAGCACCGCCATTCAATGTGATCAAAGCTGACCATCCACAATCAGTACCCCGTTCCTGCCTTCTCCCCATATCCCCTGACTCCGCTATCTTCAAGCGCCCTATCTAGCTCTCTCTTGAAAGTCATGCTGCATGGAAACATGCCCTTTGGCCCAACATGTCCATGCCTATCAGTCTGAAGAAGGGTTTCGGCCCGAAACATTGTCTATTTCCTTCGCTCTGTAGATGCTGCCTCACCCTCATTTTTATCTACCTTCGATTTTCCAGCATCTGCAGTTGTTTCCTAAACATTTTGTCTACTCCACTGTGAAATCTCATCAAGGTATGCCTAATTTGAAGAAGTTTTCCTCCTCCCTCCGTAGACAGTTCAGTCTGAAGAAGGGTTTCGGCCAGAAACATCACCTATTCCTTCGTTCCATAGATGCTGCCTCACCCGCTGAGTTTCTCCAGCATTTCTGACTACCTTCTATCTGAACAAGGCCTATTTACGTGCATTTGGCCCATACCCCTCTAAATCTTTTTAAAATCTATACACAGTACATACTATCATAGTGCTATTGAGTCATGAAACATGGAAACAGGCCTTTGGCCCCATTTGTCCACATGTGACAAGATTCCCTGCCATGGAGGGCAGTGGACGCCAAATCACTGGATGGATTTAAGCGAGAGTTAGATAGAGCTCTAGGGGCTAGTGGAGTCAAGAGATTCGGGGAGAGGGCATGCAGGGTTTATTGATTGGGGACAATCATGCTGGCTCAAAGCACCAAATGGCCTCCTCCTGCACCTATTTTCTATATTTATATGTTTCTAACATGTCTATCTGAACAAGTGCTATTTGCTTGCATTTGGTCCATATCTCGCTGACTGTTTTCTGGACTTTTTGTTTTTACTTTTAGTTGAGAGGCACGGGGCGGAAACAGGCCCTTTAGCCTGCTTCGCCCAGCGATCCCCGCACTAGGGGAAAAAAATTACATGTACACCAAGCCAATTAACCTACAAACATGTACATCTTTGGAGTGTGGGAATAAACTGATTACCCGATGTTGGGGAAGTCCAGAACTAGGGGTCACAGTTTAAGGATAAGAGGGAAGTCTTCTAGGACCGAGATGAGAAAATCATTTTTTACACAGAGAGTGGTGAATCTGTGGAATTCTCTGCCACAGAAGGTAGTTGAGGCCACAGTTCATTGCCTATATTTAAGAGGGAGTTAGATGTGGCCCTTGTGGCTAAAGGGATCAGAGGGTATGGAGAGAGGGCAGGGATGGGATACTGAGTTGGATGATCAGCCATGATCATATCAAATGGTGGTGCAGGCTTGAAGGGCCGAATGGCTTGCACCTATTTCTGGCCTACTCTTGCACCTATTTTCTGTGTTTCTATGTTTCTATCTCGGAGAAAACCCACGCTGGTCACCGGGAGAACTTACAAACACCGTACAGACAGCACCCATAGGCAGGATCGAACCTGAGTCTCTGGCGCTGTGAGGCAGCAACTCTACCACTGTACCACCGTGCCATCCTTATATTTCAGGTTTATTAATTATGTTGTTTTAAAAAAAAAAAAATAATCCCAAACCCAACCGAACCACTGACATCAGTAAAGTAACGAACCTGCTCCTGTTAATGAATTAACCCTCTAAAGGGCCTGTTCAACTTGGCGTTTTTTCAGTGACAGCCGGCATCATTGACTGACGTATCAGGTCACCGATAAATACGCGGTGTGGCGCGGCGTGATGCCGTATTGACGGGCGCTGTTTCTTCAAGTGTCGCAACATTTATTTTGTCGCCGCTGGGTTTTGAAATATTCAAAATCTTTTGGCAATACGGTGCCGGCAGTCAACGAAAAAAATCACCAAGTGGGCCAGGCCCTCTAATAATAGAAACATAGAAACATAGAAATTAGGTGCAAGAGTAGGCCATTCGGCCCTTCTAGCCTGCACCGCCATTCAATATGATCATGGCTGATCATCCAACTCAGTATCCCGTACCTGCCTTCTCTCCATACCCCCTGATCCCCTTAGCCACAATGGCCACATTTAACTCCCTCTTAAATATAGCAAATGAACTGGGCCTCAACTACCCTCTGTGGCAGAGAGTTCCAGAGATTCACCACTTTCTGTGTGAAAAAAGTTATTCTCATCTCGGTTTTAAAGGATTTCCCCCTTATCCTTAAGCTGTGACCCCTTGTCCTGGACTTCCCCAACATCGGGAACAATCTTCCTGCATCTAGCCTGACCAACCCCTTAAGAATTTTGTAAGTTTCTATAAGATCCCCTCTCAATCTCCTAAATTCTAGAGAGTATAAACCAAGTCTATCCAGTCTTTCTTCATAAGACAGTCCTGACATCCCAGGAATCAGTCTGGTGAACCTTCTCTGCACTCCCTCTATGGCAATAATGTCCTTCCTCAGATTTGGAGACCAAAACTGTACGCAATACTCCAGGTGTGGTCTCACCAAGACCCTGTACAACTGCAGTAGAACCTCCCTGCTCCTATACTCAAATCCTTTTGCTATGAAAGCTAACATACCATTGGCTTTCTTCACTGCCTGCTGCACCTGCATGCCTACTTTCAATGACTGGTGTACCATGACACCCAGGTCTCGCTGCATCTCCCCTTTTCCTAATCGGCCACAATTTAGATAATAGTCTGCTTTCCTGTTTTTGCCACCAAAATGGATAATGACAGTGCCACTGGGAGAGGATAATGTGAGGTTGAGGTCACACCATTGTGAAGGTGTCAATTTGTCACCTCATCACATTAACACCTACACTCGCACCTAGAAAACCTGTGCGGAAGTGAGTGGGCTTTGTTCCATTGGTGATGCTGCCTTTTAGAAGATATGTTAAACCGAGCCCTGGTTTGCATTCACAGGTGTGCAGAAAAGATCCCACACTTTGAAGCAAATTAGGAATTTTATTTCCAATTTACAGTATATCATAGGTCTAGAACAGAGGTGGGGAACCTGCAGCTTTAAGGCCACATGCGGCCTTCTAGGCCTGAAGTGCGGCCTTTTGAATGAATCCAAGTTTTGTAGAACAAATCCTTTTATTTTTATTTCATGAATATGTTTTTGTTCGTCTTTTATTATTTTTATTTTAATCTCAAAATTAACGTATTGAAAATACCATAGAATATAAGAAGATTCAACAAAATAATCCACCCTGACTGACGACCACAATTCAAACATTAGTAAGTCAGGAGGACTATTTTAACACCTGTGTTCTGCTCATGATTTAGTTCTAATGGGACTCTAGAATGTACATTAACCTCCCACAAAAAGCATTCACAACAATGTCATTAAAAGGTTAATTAACTTTAGAATTAACAAAATGGTTTCATTTTCTTGAAGTTAGTACATGGTAGTTAGATTTTTACAAAATAATTTTCATTTTGAAGTATATCTAATTGAAGTTTCTTGGATGAGGCCTTGTTAGATCACAGCTAACTTACTGCGGCATTCCAACATGAAAAGGTTCTGCACCCCTGGTCTAGAACATAGAACAGTACAGCATGGGGACAGGCCCTTCAGCCCACAATGTCCATTTTCATACATATGACAATAAAACACTCATATGGTCGTAAGTGATAGGAGCAAAATTAGGTAATTCGGCCCATCAAGTCTACTCCACCATTCAATCATGGCTGAGATATCTCTCCCTCCTAACCCCATTCTCCTGCCTTCTCCCCATAACCTCTGACACCCATACTAATCAAGAATCTATTTATCTCTGCCTTAAAAAAATATCCACTGACTTGTGGCCTCCACAGCCGTCGGTGGCAAAGAATCCCACAGATTCACCACCCTCTGACTAAAGAAATTCTGCCTCAACTCCTTCCAAACAGTACGTCCTTTAATTCTGAGAACCTGAGGAGCAATTTTTTCTCACGGAGGGCGGTGGGTATATGGACCGAGCTGCCAGGGAGGGTAGTTGAGCCTTGTACCATAACAACATCTGAAAGACATGTACACAAAAAGATGGAGTACCTCAATGGGTCCAACATCGCTGGAGAAAAGGAATGTGACGATTCAGGTTGAGACCCTTCTTCAACAGGTACATGGATAGGAAGGATTTAGAGGGAAGACACAAAATGCTGGAGTAACTCAGTAGGTGGGGCAACATCTCTGGAGAGAAGAAATGGGTGACATTACGGGTTTCGAACCTTCTTCAAACTCCTTGATGGGATCTGACGAAGAGTCTCGACCCGAAACGTCACCCATTCCTTCTCTCCAGAGATGCTGCCTCACCCGCCGAGTTACTCCAGCATTTTGTGTCTATCTTCGATTTTACCAGCATCTGCAGTTCTTTCTTACTAAGGTTTAGTGGGATATGGGCCAAATGCAGGCAGGTGGGATTTGTGTAGATGGGGCATCTTGGATGGAAAGGGAAAGTTGGGCCGAAGGGCCTGTCTCTGTGCTGCAGGACTCTATGACTATGATTGATCTGAGGTATTCAGCTGTAAATCAGTTCCAGATAACACGTTACATATTCATATTGATGTAACAATTTTTTTTTTTTTTAATCTTTTTATTAGTTTTTTTCAAAAGCAAAACCAAAAGAACAAAAAAGTAATGATAAACTTAACAGTGATATTGATATATAGGGATCAGGGTGACATTAATGGCAGGTATAACCTAAATATGAGTCCAGTGTCAACATACACATTGAATATAGACCACCCGGTCTCTATGTAAATACAGTTAAGTGCTTAAATGAGAACTTGTATGTATAAAAACAAATAGATAAAAAGGAAAAAAAAGAGAAAAAACAAAAAAACAAGTCCCACTAAACTAAAGAAGAAAATGAAGAAGAAAAGAAAAACAGAATCTGGTCTGCAAAGAGTTTCAACAATTCCTTCGCTCCATAGATGCTGCTGCACCCGCTGAGTTTCTCCAGCATTTTTGTGTACCTTCAACAATTTAAGTCCTTGTTTGTCACCAAGTCTATTCCACCGTATACCAGTAAAAAATATATATTATAACAGTTGGAGAGGGGCCAGTTTATGTTGAATCTAATGATCGTGTGCTGATGACTTATGGCACCAGCTTATGTAAACACACTGTGCTTAATACACCCAGTAGGATTGGTTTTACCTAGTCAAGTTCCAATATAAATAGGACTTTATTGTGGGGAAACTTTGTCAGGAAGCATGTGGCGGTGTGAGACTCCATATGCACTAAATTATAGTAATAGGACAGTAGAAGCGTTTAATGATCAAATTTACTCATTGTTCTGTCAAATCTACAATTCCCTTTGATAATACCTTCTGCAATTTTCCATATGCAAAATCAATTGTTTCATAAGGCAAAAGTGAGGTAAGATACAACCAATGTGAGCAGTGATCGATGGTCGGCATGGACAAGGTGGGCCGAAGGGCCTGATTCCGTACTGTATTTTCGCAGTCAGTGAATCAAGAGGTCTCATAGGTTGGGACTACACGTGGGATGAATAGGAAATGGCTAAAGGCCTGGGTTTTGTAAACATAAACAAGTGTTTCAGGTTTACCTATCATCACTGATTCTGAAGAAGGTTCTTGGTTTCTTGGTCCTCCAAAATATTCCAAATGGAATTTAAACTGGAGGTGGTGAAGGGAGGGCTTAAGCCAGAAAGGGTTATTGGGAAGAAAGAGCTACTTTAAATTGAGTTGCATCTGGTTGGGTAACTATGGTTGGGTGGAGATTATTCCATGCTTTAATTGTGCGGGGGAAGAACGAATTGCTGTACACATCTGTCTTTGTAGCTAGGATCACAAATTGGATCGAATGCCCTCGTCTGCTCCTAATTGGTTTGGGTTTGGAGTAAGTCTTGTAGTCTATGTCGAGCTGACCATTTAACATTTTGTACAAACAGGTCAAACGGTGAGCTTCACGTGTGTCTGTCTTGGAGAGGGTTCCACCCAGAGAATTCAGAAGTTTGGTGACACTCGCTTCTCTCTCATAGGTGTTAGTAACAAATCGAGCTGCCTGTCTCAACCCGAAACATCACCTATTCCTTCACTCCACTGATGCTGTCTCACCCGTTGAGTTTCTCCAGCATTTTAGCCTACCTTCGATTATTCCAGCATCTGCAGTTCTTTCTTAAACATCACTTATTCATAGTTTAGTTGAGTTCATTCTTTGCACCTGTACCGAGGGACAGTGAAAAGCTTGTTGTGTTATATCCAGTCAGCGAAAAGACCAAAGGACCTGTCCCACTTGGCGATTTTTTCGGCGACTGCCGGCGTCTTATCAGTGTCGCCAAAAGATTTTGAACATTTCAAAATCCAGCGGCGACAAAAAAAATGTTGCGACATTTGCAAAAACACCGCACGTCACACGTCATCAAGCCGAATCACAGCCGCCTCACGCCTCAAAATATTCGGTGACCCGATATGTCAGTCAATGATGCTGGCAGTCGCCGAAAAAATCGGTGTGGAACAGGCCCTTCTAAATGATTACAATCAAGCCATCCACACTGTACAGACACAGGATAAAGGGAAAAACTATAGGTGCAAGATAAAGTCCAGAAAAGTCCAATTAAGGATAGTTCGAAGGTCTCCATTGAGCTAGATGGGAGGTCAGGACTGCCCTCGAACTGGTGAGAGGACTGTTCAGTTGTCTGATAACAGCTGGGATGAAACTGTCCCTGATTCTGGGGAGTGCGTTTTCACACCTGTACCTCTTGCCTGATGGGAGAGGCCAGTCACTTGTGGGTGAGTCATTTCAACAGATGCACAGAATCCTGACTTGTTGCATCGTGGTTTGATATAACAATTTGAAAGCACATGCCCACAAGAGGCTGTGTTCTAATTGTGCATTTCTGCACAAATGTCTCGTTCTCTTGTAAACTTTTCGTCTTTTCAATGTCTCGTGGAATTTAAGTGCAATTTCTGTTTTTGTATGCATGTTTGAGTCTATATAAGGCCATAAGTATTCGGAGCAGAATTAGGCCATTCGACCCATCAAGTCAAGTCAAGTCAAGTCAAGTTTATTCGTCACATACACATACGACATGTGCAGTGAAATGAAAACTGGCAATGCTCGCGGACTTTGTGCAAAAGACAAACAAACAAACAAACTACAACCAGAATGTACCAGAATCACATTTTCTTTTACATATTAAATATTGTGGGCGGAAGGAAAATGGGGAAAAAACTGCAATTTTTTAAAAAGCAGTAGAATGGTTCAGTAGAGTTAGTCCCTGGGGAGATAGGAGTTTACAGTCCGAATGGCCTCTGGGAAGAAACTCCTTCTCAACCTCTCCGTTCTCACAGCATGGCAACGGAGGCGTTTGCCTGACCGTAGCAGCTGGAACAGTCCGTTGCAGGGGTGGAAGGGGTCTCTCATGATTTTATTGGCTCTGGAGTTGCACCTCCTGATATATAGTTCCTGCAGGGGGCCGAGTGAAGTTCCCATAGTGCGTTCAGCCGAACACACTACTTTCTGCAGAGCCTTCTTGTCCTGGGCAGAGCAATTCCCAAACCAGATGGTAATGTTTCCGGACAAGATGCTTTCCACCGCCGCTGAGTAGAAGCACTGGAGGATCCTCGGAGACACTCTGAATTTCCTCAATTGCCAAAGGTGGTAAAGGCGCTGCCTTGCCTTACTCACCAGTGCTGTGGCGTGTGATGTCCATGTCATATCCTCAGAGATGTGGACTCCCAGATATTTAAAACCTGCTCCACCATTCAATCATGGCTGACTTATCTCTCCCTCCCAACCCCATTCTCCGGCCTTCTCCCCATAACCTCTGACACCACTAAACTAATTTAGTTTAGTTGAGTTTAGTTTAGTTTAGTTTAGTTTAGTTTAGTTTAGTTTAGTTTAGTTTATAGTTGAGTTTGTGCCTCTGAAGCTGTTGCAAGTAAGATTTTCATTTGTGTTTCACAATAAACTTGACTCAATTCAACTTGACTCAAGGGAGTTGCAAATATTTAACAGTTCTGGATGCTCAGTCAAGACTTTAGAGATACAGCATGGAAACAGGCCCTTTGGTAGACTGGGCCCGCATGGATCAGCAGTCATCCCATACACTATCCTGCATGCTAGGGACAATTTTATAACTTAAGAGGCCAATTAGTCTACAGACCTGGGTAAGAAAGAACTGCAGATCCAGGTAAAATCGAAGGTAGACACAAAATGCTGGAGTAACTCAGCGGGTCAAGCAGCATCTCTGGAGAGAAGGAATGGGCGACGTTTCAGGTCGACACCCTTCTTCAGACTTCAGTCTTGACCCGAAACGTCGCCCATTGAATCTACAGTCCTGTACGTGTTTGGAATGTGGGAGGAAACCAGAGCACCCGGAGAAAACGCACGTGGTCACAGGGCGTACGTGTGAACTCGATACAGACGGCACCCGTGGTCAGGATTGAATCTGGGTGTTTGGTGCTGCAAGGCAGCAACTCTACACTGCGCCACTGCACTGCCCCAGGTACTCAGTGGGATTGCGAGACTTTGGGATATGAAGGAATTTGGGGCTTTTGGGTGAGAAACTTATCTTGAGACAGTGGTGCAGACATGATCTTACAGAATTGTGTATGAGCTGGACATGATATGGTACTTTATTTCTCACATGTACTGAGATGAGGTAACATTCATGTTTGTGTACATGTCAGTACAAGTGCCCCTGTACATAAGCACCTAGAGAGATATTAGATAAGCACAATTTCTGCCTCTCTATCTGATGACTATTTTGAAAGTACATATGGTGTTTGAGTGCCAACTCGCACGGCCCATTGTGGAACAGCCGCCATTTGCCTTCCAGGGTGAAATGAAATGCCAGGTTCAATACCCAAGGGGAGCCAGTGACCTACTTAATAGAAACAACAGATTTTTTTTTTCACTGACTTGAAATCAGTGCAGTGAAAATCTCGAAAGGACATTTCACTCACATTACCGCACCGGAAATAAATACAAAGCTCCCCGATAAACAGAGCAGGAGGATGATCTGAGGTAGACAAAAATGCTGGAGAAACTCAGCGGGTGAGGCAGCATCTATGGAGCGAAGGAATAGGTGACGTTTCGGGTCCAGACCTTAGGGGGAAATCTTTTAGGACCGAGATGAGGAAAACATTTTTCACACCTTGCCCTTCCATATCTCTAAACTGGTGGTGAATCTGTGGAATTCTCTGCCACAGAAGGTAGTTGAGGCCAGTTCATTGGCTATATTTAAGAGGGAGTTAGATGTGGCCCTTGTGGCTAAAGGGATCAGGGGGTATGGGGAGAAGGCAGGTACAGGATACTGAGTTGGATGATCAGCCATGATCATATTGAATGGCGGTGCAGGCTCGAAGGGCTAAATGGCCTACTCCTGCACCTATTTCCTATGTTCCTATGTTTCAGACGGGTGGGGGAGGGGGGAAGGAGGGGGGATGGGGGGTGGGGAAGGAGAAAGGAAGGGGCAGAGACAGTGGGCTGTGGGAGAGCTGGGGAGGGGGAGGGGAAGGAGAGAGAAAGCAGGGATGTAAACTACCCAAGCGAAATATGAGGTGCTGCTCCTCCAATTTGCGGTGGGACTCACTCTGGCCATGGAGGAGGCCCAGGACAGAAAGGTCGGATTGGGATTAGGAATGGGAGGGGGTGTTGAAATCACCGGGAGATCAGGTTGGTTAATGCAAACTGTGCGGAGGTGTTCAGCAAAACGATCGCCAAGCCTGCGCTTGGTCTCACCGATGTAGAGACCAATGATCTGATGATGTGATTCAGACATTCTTGTCATTGATTGAAGTTGATCTTGGCATCAACGAGCCCACGGAGACACAAGGACAGGAAAGATATTGTCAAGCTTGAAAGGGTTCAGAGAAGATTTATGAGGATGTTGCCAGGACTCGAGGGTCTTAGGAGCTATCGGGAGAGGTTGAGTAGGCTGGGTCTCTATTCCTTGGAGCGCAGGAAGATGAGGGGAGATCTTACAGAGGTGTATAGAATTATGAGAGGAATAGTTTGTGTAGACACACAGACTCTCTTGCCCAGAGTAGGGGAATCGACGACCAGAGGATATAGGTTTAAGGTGAAGGGGAAACAATTTAATACGTATCTGAGGGTTACATTTTGCACACAAAGGGTGGCCGGTGTATGGAACGAGCTACCAAAGGAGGTAGTTGAGGCTGGGACTATCCCAACGTTTATGAAACATTTGGACAGGTACATGGATAGGACAGGTTTGGAGGGATATGAACCAAACACAAGCAGGTGGGACTGGTGTAGCTGGGACATTGTTGGCCGATGTGGGCAAGTTGGGCCGAAGGGCCTGTTTCCACACTGTATCACTCTATGACCATGGTGTCTGCATCTGAGCTCCCTTCTCTCTCCAGTGTGCTAATCTTGCACAATGATGAGGTCCACATGACTGAAGAGTTTAGTTTAGTTTACAGATACAGTGCGGAACCAGGCCCTTCGGCCCATCAAGTCTGCGCTGAGCAGGAATTCCTGCACACTAACTCTATCCTGCACACACAAGGAACAATTTACAATTTTACTGCCTGCATGTCAGTGGAGTGTTGGAGGAACCTGGAGCACCTGGTGAAAATGCACACAGGTCACGGGGAGAATGTACAAACTCCGTACAGATAGCACTGGTGGTCAGGATCAACCCGGGTCTCTGGCGCTGTGAGGCAGATACATGATAAAGGGAATAATATTTAGTGCAAGATAAAGTAATGCAGCACCAGAGACCAGGGTTCGCTCCCAAATACGGGTGCTGTCTGTACGGAGTTTGCACATTTCCCCGTGACCAATCGGGTTTTCTCCGAGATCTTCGGTTTCTTCCCACACTCCAAAGATGTGCAGGTTTGTAGGTTAATTGGCTTGGTATAAGTGTAAATTGTCCCCTGAATAAAGGGGAGGCCATGAGAATAAAGGGGAGGCCATTTAAGACTGAGGTGAGAAAAAAACTTTTTCACCCAGAGAGTTGTGAATTTGTGGAAATCCCTGCCATTGAGGGCAGTGGAGGCCAAATGACTGGATGGATTTAAGAGAGCGTTAGATAGAGCTCTAGGGGCTAGTGGAGTCAAGGGATATGGGGAGAAGGCAGGCACGGATAATTGATTGGGGACGATCAGCCATGATCACAATGAATGGCGGTGCTGGCTCGATGGGCCGAATGGCCTCCTCCTGCACCTATTTTCTATGTTTCTATTTTTCTATGTGTCTATGTTTCTCTGTGTGGGGTAGTGTTAATTTGTGGAAATCGCTGGTCGGTGCGGACTCGGTGGGCTGAAGGGCCTGTTTCTGCGCTGAATCTCTAAACTAATAATATTCTGTATTATTTCGGACTTCCAGCATTCCCAACTTGTGCTGTCGTTCCTTGATAACTTGCTCCCTCTCTTCCACTCTTGTGCAGCCTTCACATAACTGCACACCAGTTAACAGCAGACATAATTTCAAAATCTGCAACGTATTTCTCCAGAGCCATGACCCCAATGTGTCTAATTTTAATCATTACTTCTGAATGCACCTTGTCACTTTATTCCTTCCCCCTTCCCACTGGGGGATCTGGGCCAAAAGTAGCTCAGAAATTTAATCTGCCTCTCAGACAGTGCTTTGACAGTAGACAATAGACAATAGGTGCAGGAGTAGGCCATTCGGCCCTTCGAGCGAGCACCGCCATTCAATGTGCTCATGGCTGATCATCCACAATTAGTACCCCGTTCCTGCCTTCTCCCCATATCCCCTGACTCCACTATCTTTAAGAGCCCTATCTAGCTCTCTCTTGAAAGTATCCAGAGAACCGGCCTCCACCGCCCTCTGAGGCAGAGAATTCCACAGACTCACAACGTTCTGTGAGAAAAAGTGTTTCTTCGGCTCTGTTCTAAATGGCCGACCCCTTATTCTTAAACTGTGTGGACTCCCCCAACATTGGTACATGTTTCTTGTCTCTAGCGTGTCCAAACCCTTAATAATCTTATATGTTTCAATAAGATACCCTCTCATCCTTCTAAACACAAGAGTGTACAAACCCAGCCGCTCCATTCTCTCAGCATACGGCAGTCCCGCCATCCCGGGATTTATCCTTGTAAACCTACGCTGCACTCCCTCAATAGCAAGAATGTCCTTCCTCAAATTAGGCGATCAAAATTGCACACAATACTCCAGGTGTGGTCTCACTAGGGCCTTGTACAACTGCAGAAGGACCTCTTTGCTCCTGTACTCAACTCCTCTTGTTATGAACGCCAAGATGCCATTCGCTTTCTTCACTGCCTGCTGTACCTGCATGCTTACTTTGATTGATTGATGAACAACAACACCCAGATCCCGTGTACTTCCCCTTTTCCCAATTTGACACCGTTTAGATGGTAATCTGCCTTCCTGGTTTTGCTACCAAAGTGGATAACCTCACATTTATCCGCATTAAACTTCATCTGCCATGCATCTGCCCACTCCCCCAACCTGTCCAAGTCACCCTGCATGCTCATAGCATCCTCCTCACAGTTCACACGGTCACCCAGCTTTGTGTCATCTGCAAATTTGCTAATGTTACTTTGCTGATCAAATCCTAACCCAACCCCAGTTCCGCCACCATCGTTCTCTGAGTTTTGGTCCAGTGATACTTTATCTGCCTATTCAACCTGCCTTTCTCACTGCCTCCATCAGTCACCGCCACCGCAGTGGCTGCCTCGCCAACAGTCTGTCCGTCCCCTCTCTGTTTTTTTTAAATTATTTTAAGTATCTTTTAAAAGTATGTTTTAGCGTGTCGTAGGTAGAGAAAAAAAGCTGGGTAACTCAGCGGGTGAAACAACATCTATGGAGCGTAGGAATAGGCAATGTTCCGGGTCGACACACTTCTTCTGACTCCTTTTAATGTTTCATGTGTCTGTTTTATGTGGGGGGGGGTGGGGGGGGGGGGGGGGGGGAATAGAATAGGAGGAAACTTTTTCCAGTCACTTACTTCGACAAAGATGCGATTTTTTTTTTTTTCCCGTATCGCGTCTCTGTCCTGTCCCCCCCCCCCCACCCCTCGTACCCCTCCCCTCCCCCTCCCCCGCCTCTGCGGCCCAACAACGTGGCCTTTCCCGAAGACCGGCCCGGAGCTTCAAGACATGGAATCACATCAGGGGCAATTAACAGGTGGTGCAGCGGTTGAGTTGCTGCCTCGCAGCGCCAGAGACCCGAGTTCGATCCCGACTGCAGGTGCTGTCTGTACGGTGTTTGCACGTTCTCCACGTGACCACGTGGGTTTTCTCCGGGTGCTCTGGATTCCTCCCACACCCCAACGACCTACAGGCTTGTGGATTAATCGGCTTCGGTCAAGATTGTAAATTGGCCCTCGTGCCAGTAGATGGGATCCCTGGTCGGCACGGACTCAGTGGGCCGAAGGGCCTGTTTCCGCGCTGTATCTCTAAAACTAAAAACCCGAAATAAAAACTCACTGCGATGAGACAAAAGATGCAAGGTGGACAAAAATGCTGGAGAAACTCAGCGGGAGAGGCAGCATATATGGAGCGAAGGAAATAGGCAATCTCGACCCGAAACGTTGCCTATTTCCTTCGCTCCATAGATGCTGTCTCACCCGCTGAGTTTCTCCAGCATTTTAGTCTACCTTCGATTTTCCAGCATCTGCAGTCCCTTCTTAAACAGGGAAAAGATGCAAGTCATACCCGCAGTTACTAGGCTGCTGAGGGACATCATGTGCCTGTATGCTGCATTGTAAAAACGGATGGAATTGTATTAACGAAACTGACTAGAAGATGAGAAATGGATTCAATTAAAGGAAATGCTCACAAAATGTAGAGCAGCTAATCGAGGATATAATTGAACAATTAAGCAGGTTCTACCGGTTTTATTCCTCTTTTTACTGCCTCCAATTTGTGAGCAATCAGACACTGCGCTCACAAATTAGTGGTGACAAGCATCAAGTGGGAGATGTTCCTTTTATCTCAGTGGTTTTATTGTCCGATCTGTCATCTTTTGGAGGAGATGATAAATAAGACCCTCTCCATTATCCCACCTCCGCTCAGTCCCCAAGAACCTACATGAACTCCCGGTGGCTCAGCACTTCAACTCCCCCTCCCATTCCCAATCTGACCTCTCTGTCCTGGGTCTCCTCCATTGCCAGAGTGAGCAACACTGGAAATTGGAGGAACAGCACCTCATATTCCGCCTGGGTAGCCTGCGGCCGATGGGCATGAACATTGAATTCTCCCAATGTTGCTAGCCCTTGCTGTCTCCTCCCCTTCCTTAACCCTCGAGCTGTCTCCTCGCATCCCCCCGCCCTCGGGCTCTTCCTCCTCCCCTTTTTCATTCCTTCTCCCCCCCACACCCTATCAGTCTGAAGAAGGGTTTCGGACCGAAACGTCACCTATTTCCTTCGCACCATAGATGCTGCTGCACCCGCTGAGTTTATCCAGCATTTTTGTGTACCTTCAATTTCAAGATGTTCCTTTTATCTCAGTGGTTTTAATGTCCGAGTTGTCATCTTTTGGAGGAGGATAAATAAGATCCTCTCCACCATCCCACACCTTAGGTCCCAAGCCTACTATTACGTTAAATGGTAATGGTGTTGTCTCTGTTGACCCACTTAGTCCAGTCTTAGTTTCGATTGGAGATACAGCGCGGAAACAGGCCCCTCGGCCCACCGAGCCCGTGCCGACCAGCGATCATCCCACACACACCAACACCATCCTACACACAAGGGACAATTCATCATTTTACCGAAGCCGATTAACCTGCAAACCTGTGCGTCCTTGGAGTGTGGGAGGAAACCGGAGCGCCCGGAGAAAACCCACCCAGTCACAGGGAGAAAGTACAAACTGGGATGGCGGAACTGTCATATGTTGACAGAATGGAGCAGCTGGACTTGTATACTCAGGAATTTAGAATGATGAGGGGACCTTATTGAAACATATAAAATTATTAAAGGTTTGGTCACGCTAGAGGCAGGAAACGTTTTCCCGATGTTGGGGGAATCTAGAACCAAGGGCCACAGTTTAAGAATAAGGGGTAAGCCATCTAGAACGGAGATGAGGAGACACTTTTTCTCACAGAGAGTGGTGAGTCTGTGGAATTATCTGCCTCAGAGGGCGGTGGAGGCCGGTTCTCTGGATGCTTTCAAGAGAAAGTTGGATAGAGCTCTTAAAGATAGCGGCTGTCAGTGGATATGGGGAGAAGGCAGGAACGGGGTACTGAGTGTGGATGATCAGCCGTGATCACATTGAATGGCGGTGCTGGCTCGAAGGGCCAAATGGCCTACTCCTGCACCCATTGTCGATTGTCTATTGTCTGTACAGACAGCGCCCATTGTCAGGATGGATCCTGGGTCTCTGGCTCTGTGAGGCAGCAACTCTACCGCTGTGCCACTGTGCCTCATATGTCAGAAAGAAATGTATTTGTGTGTAAAAGAATAGAATGGAAGTCTTTTTTATGTGTAGACTGATTTTGACTTAGAATGCAATGTGTATGTGTGGGTGGCTCAATTGTAAACATGCATTGTCTTTCCGCTGACTGGTTAGCACACAACAAAAGCTTTTCACTGTTCCCCGGTACACATGACAATAAACTCAACTCCATTGATCTCAAATACGAAGATAGGCACAAAAAAACTGGAGTAACTCAGCGGGTCAGGCAGCATCTCTGGAGAAAAGGAATAGGTGAAGTTTCGGCTCGAGACCCTTCTTCATACTGAGAGTCGGAGGAGAGGGAAAGGAGAGATATTTACAGTGATATAGAGAGATATAGACAATAGACAATAGCTATTCGTCCCTTCGAGCCAGCACCGCCATTCAATGTGATCATGGCTGATCATCCACAATCAGTACCCCGTTCCTGCCTTCTCCCCATATCCCCTGCCTAGCTCTCTCTCTCTTGAAAGTATCCAGAGAACCAGCCTCCCCTGAGGCAGCAAATTCCACCGACTCACAACACTCTGTGTGAAAACGTGTTTTCTCATCTCCGTTCAAAATGGCTTTCTCCTTATTCTTAAATTGTGGCCCCTGGTTCTGGACTCCCCCAACACCGGGAACATGTTTCCTGCCTCTAGCGCGTCGAAACCCTTAATAATCTTACATTTTCAATAAGACAC
>NW_026576527.1:0-17500 GCF_028641065.1 Leucoraja erinaceus | reverse complement strand
ACTCTGCGGCAAACAGAGTCATTTGACAACGGTACAGTCTTTAATTTCTCCGCTGCGTTTTTGTCCAGCATAGTCTCAGCCAGCACTACAGCAGCTGGAAGGAGCAGGTCTTCAGCGATAGTGAATGGCTTCTTGGCTTTAGCTACGAGCAAAGACACTGCATAAGAGGCTTCCAGGGCTTTGCCTGATGTTGTTGAGGCCTTCCGCATCGTGTCTTGAGACGATCTGAATTCAGACAGTTTAAAGTCAGGTGGATTATCAACGTGACATCTATGTTTTGTCTTAAGATGACGCTGCAGATGTGCTGGCTTCATGCTACTGTTTGCTAATTTCTCCCCACAGAAAAAACACAGTGCCTTGGGTGGGTTGCAACTTTTGGACGTAAATCCAATTAAAACATAATCTTCAAGATACAGCCGGAATTTTTCCGGCTCTGGTTTGGCCTTCTTTGCCACTTGTCCCTCCGTGTTTTCAAAAGACTTGCTGCTACGGTTCAACCAGGACTCCATCGTTTGAGTTGTGATTGACAGGTGATGCCGGGTGGCATATGACAGGTTAGAAACATAGAAACATAGAAATGAGGTGCAGGAGTAGGCCATTCGGCCCGTCGAGCCTGCACCGCCATTCAATATGATCAGGGCTGATCATCCAACTCAGTATCCCGTACCTGCCTTCTCTCCATACCCCCTGATCCCCTTAGCCACAAGGGCCACATCTAACTCCCTCTAAAATATAGCAAATGAACTGGCCTCAACTACCCTCTGTGGCAGAGAGTTCCAGAGATTCACCACTCTCTGTGTGAAAAACGTTCTTCTCATCTCGGTTTTAAAGGATTTCCCCCTTATCCTTAAGCTGTGACCCCTTGTCCTGGACTTCCCCAACATCGGGAACAATCTTCCTGCATCTAGCTTGTCCAACCCCTTAAGAATTTTGTAAGTTTCTATAAGATCCCCTCTCAATCTTCTAAATTCTAGAGAGTATAAACCAAGTCTATCCAGTCCTTCTTCATAAGACAGTCCTGACATCCCAGGAATCAGTCTGGTGAACCGTCTCTGCACTCCCTCTATGGCAATAATGTCCTCCCTCAGATTTGGAGACCAAAACTGTACGCAATACTTCAGGTGTGGTCTCACCAAGACCCTGTACAACTGCAGTAGAACTTCCCTGCTCCTATACACAAATCCTTTTGCAATGAAAGCTAACATACCATTCGCTTTCTTTACTGCCTGCTGCACCTGCATGCCTACCTTCAATGACTGGTGTACCATGACACCCAGGTCTCGCTGCATCTCCCCCTTTCCCAATCGGCCACCATTTAGATAATAGTCTGCTTTCCCGTTTTTGCCACCAAAATGGGTAACCTCACATTTATCCACATTATACTGCATCTGCCAAACATTTGCCCACTCCCCAGCCTATCCAAGTCACCTTGCAGTCTCCTAGCATCCTCCTCACAGCTAACACTGCCCCCCAGCTTAGTGTCATCCGCAAACTTGGAGATATTGCCTTCAATTCCCTCATCCAGATCATTAATATATATTGTAAATAGCTGGGGTCCCAGTACTGAGCCTTGGGGTACCCCACTAGTCACTGCCTGCCATTGTGAAAAGGACCCGTTTACTCCTACTCTTTGCTTCCTGTTTGCCAGCCAGTTCTCTATCCACATCAATACTGAACCCCCAATGCCTTGTGCTTTAAGTTTGTATACTAATCTCGTATGTGGGACCTTGTCGAAAGCCTTCTGGAAGTCCAGATACACCACATCCACTGATTCTCCCCTATCCACGCTACTAGTTACATCCTCGAAAAATTCTATAAGATTCGTCAGACATGATTTACCTTTCGTAAATCCATGCTGACTTTGTCCAATGATTTCACCACTTTCCAAATGTGCTGCTATCCCATCTTTAATAACTGACTCTAGCAGTTTCCCCACTACCGATGTTAGACTAACTGGTTTGTAATTCCCCATTTTCTGGGTTGGGTCGAACCATCCTGGAATGGGGGAACTCTGGGTTCTTAGGATAATGAAATTGAATAGCCTACAGAATATAAAATTCATTTTATGAACTTATACTTATATTTTCCTGAAATATTTATTAAATAATTATTTTTAAAGGATTTTTGCATGGATGCTACTTTTTAAATATATGTAGGCCTATATTTTAAAATCTCACGTACCCCCTGGAGTGCCTTCACGTATCCCCAGGGGTACGCGTACCCCCATTTGAGATCCACTGATTTAGGAGATTGAGGGGGGATCTTATAGAAACTTTAAAACATTCTTAAGAGGTTGGACAGGCTAAATGCAGGAAGATTGTTCCCGATTTTGGGGAAGTCCAGAGCAAGGGGTCACAGTTTAAGGATAAGGGGGAAATCTTTTAGGACCGAGACGAGAAAAACATTTTTCACACAGAGAGTGGTGAATCTGTGGAACTCTCTGCCACAGAAGGTAGTTGAGGCCAATTCATTGGCTATATTTAAGAGGGAGTTAGGTGTGGCCCTTGTGGCTAAAGGGATCAGGGGGTATGGAGAGAAGGCAGGTACAGGATACTGAGTTGGATGGTCAGCCATGATCATATTGAATGGCGATGCAGGCTCGAAGGGCCGAATGGCCTACTCCTGCACCTATTTTCTATGTTTCTATGTTTCTATGATCTTCTGTGGACTATGTCCTCGATTGCATTACGGAGATCAGTTTTTGCACTATTAATAACCATATAACCTTATAACAATTACAGCACGGAAACAGGCCATCTCGGCCCTACAAGTCCGTGCCGAACATTTTTTTCCCCTTAGTCCCACCTGCCTGCACTCCTACCATAACCCTCCATTCCCTTCTCATCCATATGCCTATCCAATCTATTTTTAAATGATACCAATTAACCTGCCTCCACCACTTTCACTGGAAGCTCATTCCACACCGCTACCACTCTCTGAGTAAAGATTATTATGATTATCTTGTATTAATATATTGTATTATTGATTACTGTACACTTATCTGTGTGTTATTGTGTTTGCAGGTCTGTTAATTTGTCGCAAGTAAGAGTCTAATTGTTCCATTGTCAGTACATATGACAATGAACCTACTTGACCTGACTCCTGACCCTCTTGATGCTGGAGACATGGTGATGGAGTCAGAGTGTCATAGAGATTTACAACATGGAAACACGCTCTTTGACCCACGTTGCCCACACCGGCCAATATGTCCGCGTTTGGCCCACATCACTCTAAACCTGGCCTTTCCATGTACCTGTCCAAATGTTGCGATAGTTAGTACTTGCCCCAACTACCTCCTCCAGCAACTCGTTCCATACACCCACCACCCTTTGAGTGAAAGTTACCCCTTAGGTTCCTATTCAATCGTTTCCCCCCTCACCTTGAACCTATGTCCTCTGGTCCTCAATTCCCCTACTCTGGGCAAGAGATGCTGTCCATCTGCCCGATGTATTCCTCTCATGATTTCGTACACCTCTATGATATCGCCCCTCATCCTCCTCGCTCCAAGGTATAGAGACCCACCCTGCCCCAACCACTGCCGAGAGCTCAGGCCCTAGAGTCCTGGCCACTTCCTCGTAAAGGGCCTGTCCCACTTGGCGATCTTTTTCGGAGACTGCCGACGTCATATCAGGGTCGCCAAAAGATGTTGAACATTTCAAATCCAGCGGCGACAAAAAAAATGTAGAGACACTTGAAAAAAACACCGCTAGTCAATACCGCCGCGTCACGCCACGACTTTTTCGGTGACCTGATACGTCAGTTAATGATGCTGACAGTCGCCGATAAAAATTGCCAAATGGGACTGGCCCTTTAATCTTCTCTGCAACGATTAAAGCTCGGCAACATCCTTGTAAATCTTCTCCGCACCCCGCTGATCATCCTTCATGTGGCGTCAACGAACAACGAGGTCTTTCCCTACCTCGGCTTTTAACTCTGCTCTCCTTTCTTCTGCCCATCAAGCGTTACGGGATGGAGGGCACCAAATGCCTATGTCGCCTCCGCCGTACCCAGTGCAGGAAGCCTCGGCAAACGGCACGCCACAGGGCTACTCCATGCCCATGCACCCGTCCGCCATGGCGATGGGTAACGAGGGATACATGCAAGAGACTCAGTTCAACAGCGGTGTACCCCAGGGGTACGTCATGTCCGCCAATCACCCCGCTGGGCCGATGGGAATGGCGGGATATGGGCACCAAGGATACACCGTGCAGTACCAGCCTTGCGCTGGTGCCTACGTGCCAGTCTACCCGATGGCAAATGTGAGTACATTTAACTACAGTCTAGATTATTGTCACATGCACTGAGGGACAGTGAAAATCTTTTGTTGCATGCTATCCAGTCATCGGAAAGACAATTCAAAGTAACATTAGCAAATTTGCCGATGACACAAAGCTGGGTGGCAGTGTGAACTGTGAGGAGGATGCTATGAGAATGCAGGGTTACTTGGAAAGGTTGGGGGAGTGGGCAGATGCATGGCAGATGAAGTTTAATGCGGAGAAATGTGAGGTTATCCACTTTGGTATCATAAAAGGAAGGCAGATTACTATCTAAATGGCGTCATGTTGGGAAAAGGGGAAGTACAACGGGATCTGGGGGATCTCCCGATAGCTCACCCCCTCGTGAATCTTCTTTCAAGCTTGCAATATCTTTCATGTTCCGTCAAAAAGCCCAACAGAAAATGTACTTCCTACGGCAGCTGAGGAAGCACAATCTGCCACAGTGGTCAAATTCTACACGGCCATCATATAGTCTGTCCTCACCTTCTACATCCTGGTCTAGTTTGACTCAGCCACCAAGCACAGCACCCGGAGGCTGCAGCGAATCGTCCGATCACCTGAGAAGATTATTGGCTGCAACCTTCCCTCCATTGACGAACTGTACACTGCAAGGGCCAGGAAGCGAGCGGGCAAGATCATCTCTGACCCCCCCTCACCCTGCCCACAAACTCTTTGAATCACTTCCCTCTGGAAGGCGACTCCGGACTATCAAAGCTGCCACAGCCAGACATAAAAACAATATTTATCCACGAGTAGTTGCTCTACTCAACAGCCAAAAATCTGTAGCCTCCCTTTGACCTGGTATTTTGTTGGTTCACATGCTTGATCAATGGTGTTTTATCATTCATGTTTTATTATTATTAATGTTTAGTGTTTTCTGAGTCATTCGTAACTGTCACTGTATGTCATGTTGTGGACGGAGCACCAAGGCAATTTCCTTGTATGTGAATACTTGGCCAATAAACTTATTTACTGAAACGTACTTGGATGTTTTCCTCAGAACATGGGGCCATGTCTGCCCGGCAACAACGGGATGACGCAAGGGGGGCAGCAGTTGCCCCCTTCTGTCGGGATGATGAACCCGCCGAGACCCCCTCACGACTATCTTCCGATCGCAGTGTTGACCACGGTGTGCTGCTTCTGGCCCACTGGGATCTTTGCCATAATCAAGGCCGTCCAGGTGAGTTTCCAACCTGCGCCTGCGTGTCAACTGCTCTTTTTTTTTTTAAATTATACAAATACTTTTATTCAAAAAAATAAAAAATAAACCTATAAATGAGCACAATCAAAGACTGGCTGTGTTGACAGTTTTACAAACAAACGATCAACAAATTAATATAACGCCAACTTTATCAACAAGACACTCGACCTCCCGCTGCGACCAGAGTCCAGAGTCCCCGTGAACACGGTGTGTTTGTTCCCTCTCCAGGGACAAGCGGGCACGGGCGTAACCGCGGAAAATGGGCGGGTAGTCGACCCCGGTGTGGCCATCGACTACCCGCTGCATGGACCTGCGTATGGCCATCTTGACCGGGCCCAGGAGCAGACGGACAGGGAGATCTACCCCTCCCTCCCTCCCTCCCGACCCCCCCCCCCCCCCCCCCCCCCCCCCCCCTCTGTACCGGGTGCCCAAATATCAGGAGCATGGGGCTAAAATGCAGCCAATACTTCAGGAGCAGCCCCTTCAGATAGTCGAACAGGGACTGCAATCTCTCACACTGCACGTAGATAGACCTCCTCGCCGCAGAAGTGGCAGGCGGCTGGCGGGTCCGTGAACCAGCTCAAGTACCTGTTACAGGCCACAGCCATGTACATCACTCTCGCCTGTTCTAGGCTTGAGTTCCTCTCAAGGGCGATTTTTTTTTCCAGCGACTGCGAATGTCAGTGACTGACGACCAAAAAACCGTCAAGTTGTACGAGACTCCGCGCCACAGACACGTCAAGTTGTACGACACTCAGCGTCACCCGCCTTCACTACACAGGAAGGTTACACCGAAGTATAATAATCACATTGGAAATGAACTTATTTACAATAAAGCTAAGGAACAATATATTTTTAATGGTTCAGTCGGCGCTCTATATATATACCCGCGTCACCGGCCGTCACCCGCAGAACAACATACGTCAGCGTGTGACAGGGCTCACAGCATGGTGAGACACCCAGAGGTAGCCTGAAATTTGTGAACATTCCAGGGGCGGTAGGGAGATGGGGGGGGGGGGGGGGGGGTGGGGGGGGGGGGGGTGGGGGGGGGGGGGGGGGTGGGGGGGGGGG
This sequence comes from Leucoraja erinaceus, assembly GCF_028641065.1. Lineage (NCBI taxonomy): Eukaryota > Metazoa > Chordata > Chondrichthyes > Rajiformes > Rajidae > Leucoraja > Leucoraja erinaceus. The sequence goes on along the minus strand of NW_026576527.1, from coordinate 10,951 downwards.
GGGGGTGGGGGGGGGGGGAGGGGGGGGGGGGTGGGGGGGGGGGGGGGGGGGGGGGGGGGGGGGGGGGGGGGGGGGCGTTGGGAAGGATAAATATTTTTTTGCAACTATCAGAACCAAAGAATATCACTCTACAGTATCTAGGTACATACGACAATAAAGTATCATATTCTATCATCATTAATATTATAGACAATAGACAACAGACAGTAGGTGCAGGAGTAGGCCATTCGATGTTGGGATGGGGGGGGGGGGGGGAGGTTCCAGAACCAGGGGCCACACAGTTTAAGAATAAGGAGTAAGCCATTTAGAACAGAGATGAGGAAACACTTTTTCACACAGAGAGATGTGAATGTGTGGAATTCTCTGCCTCTCAGAGAGCGGTGGAGGCATTTTCTCGGGATACTTTCAAGAGAGAGCTAGATAGGGCTCTTAAAGATAGTGGAGTTAAGGAATATGGGGAGAAGGCAGGAACGGGGTACTGATTGTGGATGATCAGCCATGATCACATTGAATGGCGGTGCTGGCTCGAAGGGCTGATAGGCAACTCCTGCACCTGTTGTCTATTGTCTATAACATTCTCCATGCGACAAATGATCAAATATATTCTCATTATGAGTATATAATATTTTTCAGTGCGAAGAGGCAAGTTTCATGTGTTTTTCCTTTAATATTGTTGACTGATCAATATAATTCCTGGGATGAATAAAGTTCTATGGGATCGTATATCTTAACTAAACTAATGCCCGCGTATGTTTTTTCTTCCCTCCGGGAAACAGGTGCGGACGGCCATCGCCCGCGGGGACATGGTTTCGGCGGAGATCGCGTCCCGCGAAGCACGTAACTTCTCCTTCATCAGCCTGGCTGTGGGCATCGCTTCCATGGTCCTCTGCGCCATACTGACGGTGGTGGTGGTCATCGCGGCCCAGCATCACGATGATGAGTGGGACCCTTAGCCCGGCCCCCCCCGACATATCCCCCCACCCCTCCCGCCCCCCCAACACACACCTTCTCCGCGTCTCTTCATGGCGTGGCTACGCAGGAAGTCCCCGTCAAAGCATCAACGCCACCCCCCTCTCTCCATCCCTCCTCCCGCTCTCCCCTCCCACAGTCTCCAGGTCCCGCCCCCCCCCCCCCCCCACCTTACAACCCCCTCCCCATTCCCCCAGTCTGTATCTAACCAACCATCCGCGCAGCAAACAGCTAATCGGTCTTGCTAAAGTTATAGCCTTCTAGTTAGCTCAGCTGGACACGTTGACAAGGGTAGAGAAGGCCATCACTCCAGCTGAGTAAATGTGTACAGTGAGAAAATACAGGCAGATGCCATTACCCCCAGAACCATTTTCTCAAAAGGGGCGGTGAAAGAGGGTGGCAGGGTGGCGAGCGACTGGAATGACGAGGGATCTGGGTGGAACGGGGGTGATGAGGGCACCTTTAGGCAGGTGGCGTTTCTGATTTCTGTCCTAGGTAGACAAAAATGCTGGAGAAACTCAGCGGGTGAGGCAGCATCTATGGAGAGAAGGAATAGGTGACGTTTCGGGTCGAGACCCTTCTTCAGACTGATTTGGGTGGGCGGGAACTAGAGAGGAAGAGGCGGAGACTGTGGGAGAGCTGGGGAGGGGAGGGGAAGGAGGGAGAAAGCAGGGACTACCTGAAATTGGAGAAGTCAATGTTCATACCACTGGGGTGTAAATTGCCCAAGCGAAATATGAGGTGCTGTTCCTGTAATTTACGGTGGGACTCACTCTGGCCATGGAGGAGGCCCAGGAAAGAATGGTCGGATTGGGAATGAGAGGGGGAGTTGAAGTGCTGAGCCACCGGGAGATCATGTGGGTTAGTGCAAACTGAGCGGAGGTGTTGGGCGAAGCGATCGCCAAGCCTACACTTGGTCTCACCAATGTAGAGCAGCTGACACCTGGAGCAGCGGATGCAATAGATGAGGTTGGAGGAGGTGCAGGTGAACCTCTGCCTCACCTGGAAAGACTGTTTAGGTCTTTGGATGGAGTCAAGGGGGGCAGTCCTGGTGTTCAAGCCTTCGTGAAGGACTAGAATCGTGGACTAGATAGAATCGTGGACACACTAGAGGCAGGAAACATGTTCCCTATATTGGGGGAGTGGTCCCCTAATTTGGTCCACTAATTTGAGGAAGGACATTCTTACTATTGAGGGAGTGCAGCGATGGTTTACATGGTTGATTCCTGGGATGCCTGGACTGTCATATGTTGAGAAAATAGAACGGCTGAGCTTGTATACTCTATTATAGGATGAGAGGGGATCTTATTTAAACAAATAAGATTATTAAGGGTTTGGACACGCTAGAGGACAGGAAACATGTTCCCGATGTTGGGGGGGGGGCAGAACCAGTGGTCACAGTTTAAGAACAAGGGGTAGGCCATTTAGAACAGAGACGAGGAAACACTTTTTCTCTCAGAGAGTTGTGAGTCTGTGGAATTCTCTGCTTCAGAGGGCGGTGGAGGCCGGTTCTCTGGATACTTTCAAGAGAGAGATAGATAGGGCTCTTAAAGTCAGGGAATATGGGGAGAAGGCAGGAACGGGGTACTGATTGTGGATGATCAACCATGATTACATTGAATGGCGGTGCTGGCTCGAAGGGCAAAACAAATGACCTACTCCTGCACCTATTGTCTATTGTCTATTGCCTTCAGGTACAGACTCTCTGTATGTGATGTGATCGCAGTAGTCACCAATGTTAAAAACTGAACGCTGGTAAGATACAAGTAGGTCCAAAGTCACCCTGCATCTTTAACCCCGCCCCTTTAACCAGGCCTCTGATAATAATGGCATCTGTCTCTATTTGATATTTCCCAATAGATTACTAACATTATTTGTCTCGTCTTTTTAAGTGATGAAGCATGACCGGTTGACCCAGTGCCTTCTAGGTGCTCAGATCTGGTGTCTGTGTGTGAGCAAGTGAGGATGTGGATTGCTAGCAGCGGGCAAGGAAGGGTTTGCCGGTGAGGAAACCAGCCCCAGGCAAACCATGAATGAAAATGGCCCAGTTGCCAAACCCACGTGCCAAGTTTCGAGTGCCAAACCATCCTCCCAATGAGACAATCCCAAAACTGGCTTCCCGTCAAAGTACAATCAAAATGAACTGTCTTGGTTAATTAAGCAAGCACCAAATGGCAGTAGACACAAAATGCTGGAGTAACTCGGGAGGGCCAGGCAGCATCTCTGGAGAGAAGGAATGGGTGGCGTTTCGGGTCCTTCTTTCCAGAGATGCTGCCTGGCCCGCCCGAGTTACTCCAGCATTTTGTGTCTATCTCCGATTTAACCAGCGTCTATAGTTCTTTCATACGCACTAAGATGTTTGCTCTTCAGGAAATAATCCTCCCATTCCCAACGACTCTCTCCCCTTTCAATCGCCAATCCCCATTCTTGGGGATTTGATTAGTTAGGGGATGACTAGCCAATATCACACCCATTCAATCCAGAGGCAGGGGTTCGATTCCCATCCTGCCAAAGAGTCAAGTCAAAAATGCTGCAGAAACTCAGCGGGTGCAGCAGCATCTATGGAGCGAAGGAAATAGGCAACGTTTCGGGTCGAGACACTTCTTCAGACTGAAGAAGGGTCTCGAGCAGATGAATCTCGACCCGAAAACGTTGCCTATTTCCTTCGCTCCATAGATGCTGCCTCACCCGCTGAGTTTCTCCAGCATTTTTTGTCTACCTTCGACTTTCCAGCATCTGCAGTTCCTTCTTAAACAAGGGCCAAGTCAAGAGTTTTTTGTCAAATGTCCCAAAGCGGAGCAAGTTTAAATTCTTACTTTCAGCAGCACAACAGATATTTAAACATATTAATATGTAAAACCCATAGTAAACAGCAAAAAAAACACCAGTGTGAATATATATATCAGTGTGAATGGTTACATATATATATCACAAACAGACAAAAAAATAGACAATCGAAAAGCAAAGTCAAAAAAAAATGTTCCCAAGTTTGCACAGTTTGGAGCCTATTTGGAGATTGTTGTGTTTAATAGCCTAATGGCTGTAGGGAAGAAGCTGTTCCTGAACCTGGTCGAAACAGTTTTCAGGCTCCTGTACCTTCTTCCCGATGGGAGGAGTGAAATGAGTGTGTGGCCAGGATGGTGTGGGTCTCTGATGATGCTGGCTGCCCTTTTGAAGCAGCGAATCCTGTAGATCCATCCCTTCGATGGCGGGGAGGTCATAATTTATTTTTAATCTGCTCATCTTGGCGATGTTAACCTTATAATTACCAGGTTGGTGTCAACAGCAGCTGGTTCCTTTGTATCTTTCAGGAGAGGACATTTCCTGACCTTCTCCACTATATGTGATTACATCCCCTGACATAATCATCAGAGTCATTGGGTGACACAGTGTGGAAACAGGCCCTTCGGCCCAACTTGCCCACACTGTGTGAACTTTTGTTCCCCTAATTTGAGGAATGCCATTCTTGCTATTGAGGAAGTGCAGCGTAGGTTTACAAGGTTCATTCCCGGAATGGAGAGACTGTCATATGCTGAGAGAATGGAGCAGCTGGGCTTGTACACTCTGGAGTTTAGAAGGATGAGAGGATATCTTATTGAAACATATAAGATTATTAAGGGTTTGGACACGCTTGAGGCAGGAAACATGTTCCCGATGTTGGGGCAGTCCAGAACCAGGGGTCACGCAGTTTAAGAATAACGGGTAAGCCATTTAGAACGGATTCAATGAAACACTTTTTCTCACAGAGAGTTGTGAGTCTGTTGAATTCTCTGCCTCAGAGGGCAGTGGAGGCCGGTTCTCTGGATACTTTCAAGAGAGAAATAGATAGGGCTCTTAAAAAAAGCAGAGTCAGGGGATTTGGGGAGAAGGCAGGCATGGGGTTCTGATTGGGGATGATCAGACATGATCACATTGAATGGTGGTGCTGGCTCGAAGGGCTGAATTACCCACTCGTGCACCTATTGTGTATTGTCTATTGACCAACATGTCCCATCTATACTAGTCCCACCTTCCGGCATTTGGCCCATATGTGACATGTTTGACTCTGACCGGTTCTACAAGTCGGGGACAATTAAGGAAGGGCAGTACATGAAAGCAAAGCTCACACCTTGCAGAACAAATGTTTTAAATAGTTTAAATAATTCACTCAAAGGATTTGGGGTGGTTGTTTAAGGGTTAAAACTGGTGCCTCTGTGCTGTCAGCTAGCAATCAGCAAATTCTCCTCCTGTTGGGGAAATCTTACAGCGAATTGTTAATCAGGATTTGGACTGCACAGTCGCGAATGATAGAGTTTCCGTCTAACAGCGCCAGAGACCCGGGTTCGATCCTGACACTGGATGCTGCCTGTACGTAGTTTATTCTGCTTATTAATGGCCTCGTTCTGCCCTAAGATCTGATGAACGTATAAATCAAGCAGTGTACAGATACAGGATAAAAGGAATAACATTTAGTGCAACATAAAGGCCAGTAAAGCCAAATTAAAGATATTCCGAGGGTCTCCAGTGAGGTAGATGGTAGCTCAGGACCGCTCCCTCGTTGGTGATAGGATGGATCCATTGCCTGATAACAGCTGGGCAGGCGAGCTGGGCTTTATATATTTGATTATTAGCTAATGGTTCCTGCAGGCTATACGGCTCAAGGGAAAATAGTTCATCATGCATTGACAGTGCTACAGATACACACATCACAGAGGAGGCTGGTGTGAGGGGCTCCATTGGGAGTGGGAAGTCGCCACTGCACAGAGTGTTTGGCCCTCGTTACTGGCAATGAATGGGAAATGGTTGCCGCCAATGTTGGAATTAACATGAGTGGAATAGATCGGGTAGATGCACAGTCTCTTGCCCAGAGTACGGGAATCGAGCACCAGAGGACATAGGTTCAAGGTGCAGGGGAAAAAAATTAAACAGGAATCCGAGGGGTAACTTTTTCACACAGAGAGTGGTGGGTGTATGGAACCAGCTGCCAGAGAGGAGGAAGTTGAGGCTGGGACTACCCCATCGTTTACGAAACAGTTACACAGGTATATGGATGGGACAGGTTTGGAGGGATATGGACTAAACGCAGACAGGTGGGACTGGTGTAGCTGGGACATGTTGGCGGGTGTGGGCATGTTGGGCCGAAGGGCCTGATTATTAAGGGGTTTGACACGCTAGAGGCAGAAAACATGTTCCTGATGTTGGGGGAGTCCAGAACTAGGCGGCCACAGTTTAAGAATAAGGGGTAAGACATTTAGAACGGAGATGAAGAAACACTTTTTCTCACAGAGAGTTGTCAGTCTGTGGAATTCTCTGCCTCAGAGGGCGGTGGAGGCCGGTTCTCTGGATACTTTCAAGAGAGCGCTAGATAGGGCTCTTAAAAATAGCGAAGTCAAGGGATATGGGGAGAAGGCAGGAACGGGGTACTGATTGGGGACGATCAGCTGTGATCACTTTGAATGGCGGTGCTGGCTCGAAGGGCCGAATGGCCTACTCCTGCACCTATTGTCTATTGTCTATTGTCGTGTCACAGTGTTGGAGTGACGATAGCATTCTCAGTCCCAATAGACAATAGGTGCAGGAGTAGGCCATTCGGCCCTTCAAGCCATTGATCCTCCATCAGTGGCTCGAAGGGGGGGGGGGGGGGTGATTTTCTAGGAAGGGGGGGGGGGGGGGGGGGGGGGGGGGGATGATTTTCTAGGGCAAGTGGGATGATTGGATTACCCAAGGCCATGACAGTATTGGAGATCTGAGTGGGTTACAGTTTAGATAGAACATTGGGTTACCCCAATGGATTAAGTGTACATCTCTCTCTAGACTTGCTTCATTCCCAATTCACCCAACAAGCACCAGTATATTCCCGAGAAAAATCGTCACCTCATCCTATTCCCCGTTGAGATAAGAAGCCCACTAACAGCAAAAGCACCTTTACCGCTCTCCCTGTGCGTGTGTGCGTGTGTGTGTGTGTGCGTGTGTGCGTGTGTGCGTGTGCGCGTGTGCGTGTGTGCGTGTGTGCGTGTGTGTGTGTGTGTGTGTGTGTGTAGCTGTGTACATGTGTACGAGTGTGCATGTGTGCGTGTGTATGTCTGATGCTGAGAATAGGATGTGCCAAGCAGCGAATGGGCAAACGAACTCAAGTTAAGGCAGAGTGTTGAATTTCAGTGGATTCTAATTTCAGGAACTGTCAAAAACAAAAAATAAATAAAAATTTGCAATTTTTACCATTGTCTTGTTCGTGTTTTTTCTTTAAGTTTAGCTGCAAGCACACGGTGAATCAGTGAATCTTGGAGTGATTTATTCCGACTTTCAGTCATTGGCAAGCCATCAGGTTTCAATGGCTTGAAGTACACTCTGGAGTTTAGAAGGATGAGAGGATATCTAATTGAAACATGTAAGATTGTTAAGGGTTTGGACAGGCTAGAGGCAGGAAACATGTTCCCATGTTGGGGGAGTCCAGAACCAGGGGGCACAGTTTAAGAATAAGGGGTAAACCATTTAGAACCGAGACGAGGAAAAACTTTTTCTCACAGAGAGTTGTGAGTCAGTGGAATTCTCTGCCTCAGAGGGCGGTGGAGGCCGGTTCTCTGGATGCTTTCAAGAGAGAGCTAGATAGAGCTCTTACAGATAGCAGAGTCAGGGGATATGGGGAGAAGGCAGGAATGGGGTACTGATTGGGGATGATCAGCCATGATTACATTGAATGGTGGTGCAGGCTCTAAGGCCTACTACTGCACCTATTGTCTATTGTCTATTGTGATATGGAATCACACCAGGGGCAATTAACAGGAGGGACAGTGGTGCAGCGGTAGAGCTGCAGCCTTGGCAGTGCCAGGGACCCGAGTTCGATCCTGACTGCAGAGTTGCGGAGTTTGTACGTTCTCACTGTGACCATGCAAATTTTCCCCTGTGCTCCAGTTTCCTCCCACACTCCAAAGATGTGCAGGTTTAAGGCCATAAGTGGCAGGAGCAGAATGAGGCCATTCGGCCCATCAAGTCTCTTCTGCCATTCATTCATGGCTGACCTATCCCTCTCTCCTAACCCCATTCTCCTGCCTTCTCCCCATAACCTGACACCCGTACTAATCAAAAATCTATCTATCCCTGGCTTAAAAATATCACTTGACTTGGACTCCACAGCCTTCCGTGGCAAAGAATTCCACAGATTCACCACCCTCTGACTAAAGAAATTCCTCATCTTCCTAAAGGAACGTCCTTTATTTCTGATGCTTTGACAATACAAATTCCTCATATGTTGCAACAGATACTTGGTCAATTAAGTATGATTATGAATTTGATTATGATTATGACCTCGAGTCCTAGACTCTCCCATTAGTGCAAACATCCTCTCCACATCCACTCTATCCAAGCCTTTCACTATTTGTACTTCAATTGGCTTTGGTAAAAATTGTCCCTAGTGTGTAGGATGGTACAAGTGTGTGCGGGGTGATCGCTGCTCAGCATGGACTCGCTGGGCCGAAGGGCCTGATTCCACACTGTACCTTCAAACTAAACTAAATCATTGAATGGCCTTGCCCCGCCTTACCTCTCTGAGCTGCTCCACCTATACGCTCCTGCCCGGTGCCTCAGGTCAACGGATCAGCTGCTCCTTGAGGTACCAAGGTCTAAGCGGAAGCTCAGAGGGGATAGAGCCTTTTCTGTTGTTGCCCCGGCACTCTGGAACACCCTGCCGCTGCAGATCAGACAGGCCCCTTCACTGTCCATCTTTAAATCCTCCCTAAAAACTCACTTTTATTCACTGGCTTTCGACACTGGCTGAGACATTGTTCCTGTTTTAGTGCTTTTAATATCTTTTAATTGTTACCGTTTTTATAGTCCTGTCGTCTTAATGGTTTCAGTAGTTTGTAATAACTTTTTGTTGACTTCCCATGTACAGCACTTTGTGGTAACTGATGTTGTCTAAAAGCGCTTTATAAATAAAGTTATTATTATTATTATTATTAAACTAACCATAAATAAACTAACATTAGGCAAGGAGGTAAATAGAGAGCAGACAGGGACCATATTCAGTGTCCTTTCTGGAAGGCTACAGTTTGACAATGCACTGTTCCCTCTGCCCTGCATTGAGTACTCAGCCCAGTGATTTATGCCTGAGTTCCCTTTTGTTGGATTTGAACCCATGACCTCCTGAATCAGAGCTGCAGAAGCTACCCACTGAGCCACAGCCGAAACGGCCCACGTGAGCAGCATGCAATCATTTCCTTTGTCACACATATCACTTGCAAATGTCTGAAACCCTCTCTGGGATGATGATTTAATTAAACTCGCAAGAGAGAGAGAGAGAGAGAGAGAGAGAGAGAGAGAGAGAGATGGAGTGATTTTATCTTGAAGTAGGTCAGCCTGTGCTAAATGCGTCACCATTCAACAGGAAGATTAATGGCGCATGCAGGATTGGATTGCAGGCTGTAATGTGGATGGTAACAGGACTCAAGGGCCTGAGCTACAGGGAGACGTTGAGTACGCTCAGATTCTATTCATAGGAGCATAGAAACATAGAAAATAGGTGCAGGAGGAGGCCATTCAGCTCTTCGAGCCAGCACCTCCATTCAATATAATCATGGCTGATCATCCAAAATCAGTACCTCGTTCCTGCCTTTTCCCCATATCCCCTGATTCCGCTATCTTTAAGAGCTCTATCTAAATCTCTCTTGAAAGCATCCAGAGAACTGACCTCCACTACCTTCTGAGGCAGAGAATTCCACAGATTCACAACCATTTGCGTGAAAAAGTGTTTCCTCATCTCCATTCTAAATGGTTTACCCCTTATTCTTAAACTGTGGCCCCTGGTTCTGGACTCCCCCAACATCGGGAACATGTTTCCTGCCTCTAGCGTGTCCAAAGCCTTAATAATCTTATATGTCTCAATAAGATCCCCCTCTCATCCTTCTCAACTCCAGAGTGTACAAGCCCAGCCGCTCCATTCTCTCAGCATATGACAGTCCCGCCATCCCGTGGACAAACCTGGTGACCCTACGCTGCTCTCCCTCAATAGCAAGAATGTCCTTCCTCAAATTTGAAGACCAAAACTGCTCACAATACTCCAGGTGTGGTCTCACCGGGGTCCTGTACAACTGCAGGAGGACCTCTTTGCTCCTGTACTCAACTCCTCTTGTTATGAAGGGCAACATGCCATTCGCTTTCTTCACTGCCTGCTGTACCTGCATGCTTACTTAATGCATGCTTAATGGGGAGAAGGCAGGAGAATGGGCAAAGCCTGATTTACGTATAAGCTTCACAAGCTTAAGCATAGGGCCTCGAGATCTAGGGGGCCTCGGCAGGGCCGGATTTACCTATAGGCTGATTGGGAGGGGCCTCACATACGGGATTGGGAGGGGCCTCACAAGTGGAATAGCCTAGGGCCTCTCTTCATCTAAATCCAAGTTCAAGTTCAAGTTAATTGTCATGTGTCCCTGATAGGACAATGAAACTCTTGCTTTGCTTCAGCACAACAGAACATAGTAGGCATTGACTACAAAACACACGAATAAATAAACTGATAAAGTGGAAATAACAAATAATGGGCTATTAATGTTCAGAGTTTTGTCCGAGCCAGGTTTAATAGCCTGATGGCTGTGGGGAAGTAGCTATTCCTGAACCTGGTTGTTGCAGTCTTCAGGCTGCTGTACCTTCTACCTGAAGGTAGCGGGGAGATGAGTGTGTGGCCAGGATGGTGTGCGTCCTTGATGATACTGCCAGCCATCCGGCCCTGAGAATGGGGTTGAGAGGGAGCGAGAGATCAGCCATGATTGAATTGCATTGTATAGATGGGCCTCATGGCCTAATTCAGCTCCTATAACATATGTGCGTATGAACTTATAAGGGTGAGATAGTCTGTCCCAGCAAACTGGAAGATGCAAACTGATCAATTGCAACTGGGCACACATCCTATCCAGTATTTATGTTAGTTTGTGTGATAGACAATGCCAGTAAGAAGATGCTGGCAGGGATGAACGTTACATGGTGCAAACACACTCTGGAGATAACACTG
>NW_026576526.1:62500-91458 GCF_028641065.1 Leucoraja erinaceus | reverse complement strand
GGGTGAAGTGAGGATAGGTTAAAGGGGAGGGGAAGGTGGGAGAGGGGGGAGTGGAGGTGAGGAGGAAGCGGAGGGGGCGGGGAGGTGCGGCGGAGGCAGGGGAAGGGAGGAGAGTGGTGTGGAGGGAGGGGGGGAGAGGAAAGGGGGGGAGGGGAGGGTGGAGGAGATGGGGAGGGGAGGGAGGAGGAAGAGGGGAGTGAGGAGGCAGGGGATGGGAGGAAGAGTGGTGTGGAGAGGAGGGGAGTGGTGAGGGGAAAGAGGGAGGGGGTGAGTAGAGAGGGAAGAGGGGAGGATGGGAAGGGTAGGAGAGCAAGGGGCAGGGAGGGGGGAGGTGAGTGAGAGAGGGGGAGGGAGGAGGAGGGGAGAGGGGCGGTGAATAGAGAGAGGAGGGGAGAGGGGTGGGGTAGAGGAGGGGGAGGGGAGAGGAGCGAGAGGAGGAGGGGAGAGGGGGTGATGAATAGAGAGAGGAGGGGGAGAGGGGGGTGAGTAGAGAGGGGAAGTGAGTGGAGGGGGAGGAGAAAGGATTGGAGGGAGGGGTATTGGGTGGGCAAGTTAGGATTAGGGGAGGAGGGTGGGGGGGTGAAGGGGGGCAGGGGAGGATTTTTTCGGGGGGTGAGGCAGGAAAGACGGAGCGAGAGAGAGGGAGGGAGGAGGAGGACAGAGAAGAGAGAGACAGGAGGAGGAGTATTGGGGGGTCCAGGGAGAGGAGATAGGAGGGTGGGAGGGAGAGAGGGGGGAGGACAAGAGGAGAGAGGAGGGGAGGGAGGGTGACTGGAAGGGAGAAGGAGAGGAGATAGGGAGGCCGGGGAGAAGAGGGTCAAGGGGGATGAGAGGGGGGAGTGGGAAAGAATGGGAGTGGAATGAAAGGGAGAGAGCGATTGACAAGATCAAAACAAGGGAGTGAGTGAAAAGAGTGGAGGAGTGAGACTGTGGAGGGGGATGGGGAGAGGCGGAGAGTAGAAGGGGAGGGAAGAGGGAGGAGAGGAGGGAAGAGAGAGGGGAGGGTTGAAGAGGATAGGGAGAGGAAGAGGGAGGAGAGGACAAGGTGGAGAAGGGAGGGGAGAATGAGGGGAGGAGAGAGAGTGGGAGGAAGGAGGGAGGGAGGTAGGAGAGGGGAGGAGAGGGGAGGGGGGAGGAGAGGGAAGAGGAGGAGAGGAGAGGGGAGGGGAGGAGAGGGGAGGGGAGGGGAGGAGAGGATAGGTCTCCTTGTCCTTAGACAGACACAAAACGCTGGAGTAACTCAGCGGGCCGGGCAGCATCTCTGGAGAGAAAGGGCATCTAGTCCTGTAATCTCCGCAAAGCCATCGAAGGAGTTAATGCCATTGCCGCAGTTACGTTGTAGGGAAGGAACTGCGGATGCTGCTTTAAACCGAAGGTGGACACACAAAATGTTGGCGTGGCTCGGCGGGACAGGCAGCGTCTCTGGAGAGAAGGAACGGGTCGAGACCCTTCTTCAGAGTCTGAGTCGAACTGACACCTGTTCGGTCCTCCTCTCTCCAGAGATGTTGCCTGTCCCGCCGAGTTACGCCAGCATTTTGTGTCCATCTGCAGTGGATATTTATACGTGCGTGGTTTTGTCTCTCACGCACGCACGCGCACACGTACACGCACGCGCGCTCAGTAGCTTAGTCCTCTCGTGTGAGCGGAGATACAAAAACACAATAACTCTTTAAATAGTTAGCTCATCGTCTGAAAGTTTAAAATGAGGAAGGGGGGGGCGGAGGAGAGAATGGGGGAGGAAAGGACGGGGCGGAGGGGGAGAATGGGGGAGGGAGAGGGGGAGAAGGGGAAGGGGGGGAGGGTGGGCTTGCAGGCCCGTTGGGTGTCGTTCGAGACCCTCTGACGCACACCCCAGCCCCCCCTGATACGGGAAGGGCAAGGCTGGGAACAGACAGATCAAAGGGGGTGGCAACGATGGAGGGAGATGCAGAGTGGCTCATTGGTTCGCGGGGGGATGGTGTTGGGTCGGGGGGGGAGGGGTGGGGGGGTTGAGGTAGGTGAGCGGAACCTTTGATTAGTACCTGGGGGGAAATGGGGGCTACGGTGAGAAGGCAGGACAAATGGGGGGGGGGAGGGGGAGAGGAGACCGCTCAGCCGTGATGGAATGGATGGAGGAGCAGGTTCGACGGGCCGAATGGCCTGACTCTGCTCCTATTCGCCTTTTGTTGTCGGGGTTGGGGACACAGAAGGGCCCCACGGCCAAGACCGAAAACTGGGGGGGGGGGATACATAGAAGAGCGGGAATGGGTCTGGAGTGTGAGAAAAGGGGGGAGATCGAGGGGTGACGATGATTGGTGACAAGGAAAGAGCAGTGTATTCCGTCGACCACGTGCTTGAGGTAAACCTGGTGATTGTTCAGAGCACCCCCCACCCACACCACCCCCCCACCGCTACCTGAAGGAGGTTTGGAAGGGAGGGGGAGGGAGGGGGGGGGGTTTAATCAAAGACTAAAACCAGACCCACACACAGGGGGGCAGACACAAAGTGCTGGGTTAACTCAGCGGGACGGGCAGCTTGGACACGCTAGAGGCAGGAAACATGTTCCCGATGTTGGGGGAGTCCAGAACCAGGGGCCACACACACATATATATACACACACACACAGATATATATATACACACACACACACACACACATACACACACACACACACATATACACACCACTAGACAAGCTAGTTGCAGGAAAAATGTTCCCAATGTTGGGGGAGTCCAGAACACAGGGGCCACACACACAGAGTTTAAGAATAAGGGGTCGGCCATTTAGAACGGAGATGAGGAAACACTTTTTCTCACACAGAGAGTTGTGAGTCTGTGGAATTCTCTGCCTCAGAGGGCGGTGGAGGCCGGTTCTCTGGATGCTTTCAAGAGAGCTAGATGGGGCTCTTAAAGATAGCGGAGTCAGGGGATATGGGGAGAGAAGGCAGGAACGGGGCACTGATTGGGGATGATCACATTGAATGGCGGTGCTGGCTCGAAGGGCCTTTGCCTTTTAAACCCTGTCCTTCCCTCCATTGTTTCCTCCAAGTCCCACGTCCCCAATCCCACCCCTCGGAGCAAGGAGCCCCCCCCTCTCTCACGGCCCCTTGCACTCTCGGTAGCCCCCCCCTCTCCTTCCCTGGGGAATAAACAGGTGGGGGATGTCCCTTAGACATTTCAATGCCTGGTTAGTACAGCAGTCACCGCAGTGAGAAGGGGGGAAGAGGATTTGACCCTGGGAGGGGGGGGGGGGGGGGGGGGGAGAGGAGGGGGGGATTTGGGGGGTCTTCAGGCCAGGGGAACGTTGATCGCCTCTTCGGCTAGAATGGAATCCCTTGCTCGCTGTGGCCGGGTTTTGAGAGTCCAGAGAGATTGGGAGATGCCATATTCCCCTTAACCCCCACATCCCCACTACGCCTTGCACACTCCGCCTACACACACTGGAGGCACGAAGCTGAGAGGGGGAAGGGGGGGAGGGAGAGGAGACGAGGGTTCAGCTGAGGAGGGGGAGGGAGAGGGAGACGAGGGTTCAGCTGGAGGAGGGGAGGAGTTGCGGAAACATAAACTCTGTGAGTTCCCCGCCCCAACCCCCTCCCCTCGCCCACTCCCCCCACCCACCTCTCCTCCCCACCACCCCCTCCCCCCCTCGTCTCTAAACAGACTGTACACAGGACAGTTCTACTACAGCTAATATTTCTGGATGTTTCAATTTTATAGAGAAAACTGTGAGATGCCAAAGGGATCGGGACAAAAAAAAAAAAAAACGAGATTCACCGGGAGAAAAAAAAAAAAAAAAAAAAAAAAATGTTTTCCTCCCCCAGACTCCACCCCACACCCACCCCCCCCCCCACAGCACCCCCCCCGCTCCTCCTCTCCCCAAAAAAAAGGGAAAGGGTTTCCGAACGGGATCTAGAATTTCTTGGGACCCAGGATCTGAAGCTTGCCGAGGAGCCACCACCGTTCCGAACATCGGGAGGGTTCTGAAGCACTGCTGAAGTCTGGTGCCGGTGTGGGTGGGGAGGGGGGTGGGGAGGGGGGGGGAGGTGGGGGGGGGGGGGGGGGGAGAGAGAGAGGAAATAGAGGAGAGGGAGTCACAGAGAGGAGAAGAGCAGGGAATAAGACCAAATCTGAGGAAGGACATTATTGCCATAGAGGGAGTGCAGAGAAGGTTCACCAGACTGATTCCTGGGATGTCAGGACTGTCTTATGAAGAAAGACTGGATAAACTTGGTTTATACGCTCTAGAATTTAGAAGATTGAGAGGGGATCTTATAGAAACTTACAAAATTCTTAAGGGGTTGGACAGGCTAGATGCAGGAAGATTGTTCCCGATGTTGGGGAAGTCCAGAACTAGGGGTCACAGCTTAAGGATAAGGGGGAAATCTTTTAGGACCGAGATGAGGAAAACATTTTTCACACACAGAGAGTGGTGAATCTGTGGAATTCTCTGCCACAGAAGGTAGTTGAGGCCACACAGTTCATTGGCTATATTTAAGAGGGAGTTAGATGTGGCCCTTGTGGCTAAGGGGATCAGGGGGTATGGAGAGAAGGCAGGTACGGGATACTGAGTTGGATGATCAGCCATGATCATATTGAATGGCGGTGCAGGCTCGAAGGGCCGAATGGCCTATACTCCTGCACCTATTGTCTACGTTTCTATGTCTAAGACGCAAGACTCCGGCCGGGGGAACTCACTCGCCACTTCCACAACCACCCACTTCCTCCTCCACCCCCCACTCCACCCCCACTCCGCCCCCGCCAGCTCCATGTTGCCGGTCCCGGGGCGGGGAACACTGACCTTGTTGCAGGGGGCGTTCCAGGGGGCGTCCCGGACCACGAAGCCCTTGGCGGTGCCGCGCGGCTCGTCGTCCGCCCGTGACGGAGGCTTCATGTACGCCGCCATCGTCTCCGACTCCACGATCGCCATCATCTGCAGAGGAGGGGCGGATTCAACAAGGACGCACGCCCGGAGTGAGAGGCGAGGGGGGGAGGGAGGGGGGGAGGGTGGGGGAGAGGGGAGAGAGGGGAGGGGGGAGAGGGGAGGAGCAGGTGAGAGGATGAGGGGGAGAGAGGGAGGAGGGGAGAGTAGAGGGGGAGAGGGGAGGAGAGGGGGAGAGGGGAGGGGGAGAGATAGAGGGGGAGAGATAGAGAACAGAGAGGGAGGAGGGGGGAGAAAGGAAGGGGAGAAGGAGAGAGGGGAGAGGGAGGGGGAAGGGGGAGGAGGAAAGAGAGAGGGAGAGGAGAGGAGGGGGGAAAGGGGGAGGAAGGGGGGGGGAGGGGAGAAGAGGAAGAGGAGAGAGAGGGCATGGGAGGAGAAGGGAAGAGGGAGGAGAGGAGGAGGAGGGAGAAGAGGGGGGAAAGGGGAGGAGAGCGAGGGAGGAGGAAAAAGGGGGTAGAGGGGGAGAGAGGGAGAGAGGGGAGAGAGAGGGAAAGGGGGAGAGAGGAGGGAGAGGATAAAGGGGGAAGGGGGAAATGAGGGGGCAGAGAGGGAGAGAGGGGGGGAGGGGGAGAGGGGGGGAGGGGAGGGAGAAGGAGAGAGAGAGGGAGCGAGAGAGAGAGAGAGAGAGAGAGAGAGGGGAAGAGAGAGAGGGCGAGAGGAGAGAGGAGAGGAAGAGGGGGAGAGAGAGGAAGAGAGAGGGAGAGAGAGGAGGAGAGGGGGGAGAGGAAGGGGATGGGGAGAGAGATAGAGGGGAAGAGAGGATAAAAGGGGGAAGAGAGGGGGGAAAGAGGGGGGAGAGAGAGGAGGAGAGTGGGGGGGACAGGGGGAGATGGGAGGGGGGGGCAAGAGAAAGGGAGAGGGGGAGAGAGGAGGAGGAAGAGAGTAGAGGGGAGGGGGAGGGGGGTAGAGATGGGGGGAAAGGGAGGGGGTAGGGGGGAGAGAGAGGGTTGAAAGCAGAGAAGAATATTGTTGCGCGCTAACAGGGAGCGGAAAGACAGGGAAATGATTACAATCGAGCCGTCCACAGGTACAGATACAGGATAAAGGGGAATAAGTTTAGTGCAAGGTGAAGCCCGATCGAGGATAGTCCGAGGGTCACCAATGAGGTAGATAGTAGTTCAGGACCGCTCTCTGGTTGTGGTGGGATGGTTCAGTTGCCTGATAACAGCCGGGGAAGAAACTGTCCCTGAATCTGGAGGTGTGTGTGTGAGTGCGTTCGTTTTCACACTTCTGTACCTCTTGCCCGATGGGAGGGGGGGAGAAGAGGGAGTGGCCGGGGGGTGAGACTGGTCCTTGATGATGCTGCTGGCCTTGCCGAGGCAGCGTGAGGTGTGGGCAGCATCTATGCAGCAAGCATCTATGGAGCGAAGGAAATAGGCAACGTTTCGGGCCGAAACCCTTCGGGTTTCGTCCCGAAACGTTGCCTATTTCCTTCCGGGTTTCGTCCCGAAACGTTGCCTATTTCCTTCAGGGTTTCGGCCCGAAACGTCACCTATTTCCTTCGCTCCATAGATGCTGCCGCACCCGCTGAGTTCCTCCAGCATTTTTGTGTACCTTCGATTTTCCCAGCATCTGCAGTTCCTTCTTAAACAAGAAATTAGATCGGATGGAGTCAATGAAGGGACACACAGTGCTGGAGTAACTCAGCGGGACAGGCAGCATCTCTGGAGAGAAGGAATGGGTGACGTTTCGGGTCGAGACCCTTCTTCAGAGGGAGTTAGATGTGGCTAGGGGTTGGACAGGCTAGATGCAGGAAGATTGTTCCCAATGTTAGGGAAGTCCAGAACAAGGGGTCACAGTTTAAGGATAAGGGGGAAGTCTTTTAGGACCGAGATGAGAAAAAATTTTTTTTTCACACAGAGAGTGGTGAATCTGTGGAATTCTCTGCCACAGAAGGTAGTGAGGCCACAAGAGTTTCATTGGCTATATTTAAGAGGGAGTTAGATGTGGCCCTTGTGGCTAAGGGGAAGAGGAGGGGGGTTATGGAGAGAAAGGCAGGTACGGGATACTGAGTTGTATGATCAGCCATGATCATATTGAATGGCGGTGCAGGCTCGAAGGGCCGAATGGCTTCTACTCCTGCACCTAATTTATATGTTTCTATGTTTCAGACCAATGTCAGCGGAGGGGGCGGGACAGAGGTGGAATGTAGTCGGAGGCAGTGAGAGAACTGGGAAGGGGGAGGGGGTGGAGAGAGAGGGAAAACAAGGGCTACTTGAATAGACAATAGAAAATAGGTGCAGGAGTAGAGGCCATTCGGCCCTTCGAGCCAGCACTGCCATTCAATGTGATCACGGCTGATCATCCCCAATCAGTACCCCGTTCCTGCCTTCTCCCCTGACTCCGCTATCTTTAAGAGCCCTATCTAGCTCTCTCTTGAAAGAATTCTCTCCAGAGAACCGGCCTCCACCGCCCTCTGAGGCAGAGAATTCCACAGACTCACAACTCCCTGTGAGAAACGTTAAGAGAAGTCAATGTTCGTACCGCTGGGGTGTAAGCTGCCCAAGCGATAAATACGAGGTGCTGTTCCTCCAATTTGTGCACTAGGCCTCAATCTGACAGTGGAGAGTGGTGAATCTCTGGAACTCTCTGCCACAGAGGGTAGTTGAGGCCACACAGTTCATTGGCTATATTTAAGAGGGAGTTAGATGTGGCCCTTGTGGCTAAGGGGATCAGGGGGTATGGAGAGAAGGCAGGTACGGGATACTGAGTTGGATGATCAGCCATGATCATATTGAATGGCGAATGGTGCAGGCTCGAAGGGCCGAATGGCCTCTACTCCTGCACCTAATTTCTATGTTTCTATTATTGTCATGTGTCCCAGATAGGACTAATGAAATTCTTGCTTTGCTTCAGCACAACAGAATATAGTAGGCATGAATACAGAACAGATCAGTGTCTGATAGTGGAGTCAGGGGATATGGGGAGAAGGCAGGCACGGGTTATTGATTGGGGATGATCAGCCATGATCATATTGAAAGGCGAATGGTGCAGGCTCGAAGGGCTGAATGGCCTCTACTCCTGCACCTATTGTCTATGTTTCTATCATATTGAATGGCGGTGCAGGCTCGAAGGGCTGAATGGCCTCTACTCCTGCACCTATTTTCTATGTTTCTATGTTTCTATCATATGGAATGGCGGTGCAGGCTCGAAGGGCCGAATGGCCTACTCCTGCACCTATTGTCTATGTTTCTATGGAGGAGAGGAAGGACAGGAAGGTTGGGAGGGGGAGGGGGGGGAGGGGGATGGGGGGGGGGGAAAGGTTTGTGCGATGGGACGGGAGTGTCCGCGATGTGGCGCGGTTTCCGGCGGTGGTAGACGGAGCGAGCGCGTTCCGGCTGCCGGATCCCGTTGTGGGGCAGCGAGCGGGCGAGGGAGGGATGGAGGGAGGGAGCGTAGGGGGGACTCACATATTCTTCCTCCAGGTTCAGGAGGTGGTCGATTGCGTTGTCCACGTTGTCGGGGAGGCCGGTCACCGTGACGCGGTTCGGTTCGTCCGAACCCGGTGGCGGGAACCGGATATCCACCTGTAAAAAAAAGAGAGAGGGGGGGGAGAGAGAGAGGGGGAGGAGAGAGAAAGGAGAAAGAGGGATTGAGGGGGAAAGAGGGAGAGAGAGAGGTGGAGAGGGAGGGAGAGAGGGAGAGAGAGTAAATGGAGATATGGAGAGAGGGGAGGAGAGAGGAGAGGGGGAGAGAGAGGAGAGAGAGAGAGAAGGAGGGGGAAGGAGAGGGAGGAGGGGAGAGAGAGAGAGAGAGAGAGAGGGGGAGAGAGGGAGAGAGAGAGAGAGAGAGAGAGAGAGAGAGAGAGAGAGAGAGAGAGAGAGAGAGAGAGAGAGAGAGAGAGAGAGAGCAGAGAGCAGAGAGAGAGAGCCCAAGAGAGAGAGAGAGTGAGAGAGAGGGAGAGAGAGCAGGAGAGAGAGAGGGAGATAGGGAGAGAGAGGGAGAGAGAGAGCGGGAGAGGGAGAGAGTGGGAGAGAGAGGGAGAGAGAGAGGGAGAGAGGGGGAGAGGGAGAGAGAGAGGGAGAGAGGGAGAGGGGAGATAGAGAGAGGGGAGAGAGAAAGAGAGAGGGAGAGAGAAAGGGAGAGAGGGAGGGGAGAGAGAGAGAGACACACAGAGACAGAGACAGAGATAGAGAGATAGAGAGATAGAGGCATAGAGGGAGATAGGGAGAGAGAGAGGGGGAGAGAGGGGGATAGGGAGGGGAGAGGGGGAGAGAGAGCGGGGGAGAGAGGGAAATAGGGAGGGGAGAGAGAGGGAGAGAGAGGGAAATGTCACTGGTAAGGCACTGAGTCAGGGGACGGGTAGCTGAGAACCTAGGAAGCAAGACCAGGCCCTGTAAACAGTTTAACTTACTGTCCCGTGTAATGAGGTACAGTGAACAGCTTTTGTTGCATGCTGTCCACTCAGCAGAAAGACAGTACGCGATTACAATCGAGCCATTCGCAGTTTAGTTTAAACATAGACAATAGGTGCAGGAGTAGAGGCCGTTCGGCCCTACGAGCCAGCACCGCCATTCAATATGATCATGGCTGATCATCCCCAATCAGTATCCCGTTCCTGCCTTCTCCCCATATAGAAACATAGAAATTAGGTGCAGGAGTAGAGGCCATTCGGCCCTTCGAGCCTGCACCGCCATTCAATATGATCAGGGCTGATCATCCAACTCAGTATCCCGTACCTGCCTTCTCTCCATACCCTCTGATCCCCTTGGCCACAAGGGCCACATCTAACTCCCTCTTAAATATAGGCAATGAACTGTGTGGCCTCAACTACCCCCTGTGGCAGAGAGTTCCAGAGATTCACCACTCTCTGTGTGAAAAAAAGTTCTCCTCATCTCGGTTTTAAAGGATTTCCCCCTTATTCTTAAGCTGTGACCCCTTGTCCTGGACTTCCCCAACATCGGGAACAATCTTCCTGCATCTAGCCTGTCCAACCCCTTAATAATTTTGTAAGTTTCTATAAGATCCCCTCTCAATCTCCTAAATTCTAGAGAGTATATCCTTTGATTCCGTTAGCACTAAGAGCTACTGTATACATAACTCTGTCTTTAATAAATCCCTTGTTTAGAGAAACAGCACGGAAACAGGCCCTGCTGCCCACCGACCGACCAGCGGCCCCCCGCACACTAGCACTATCCTACACACACACACAAGGGATAGTTTGCAATTTTTACCAAAGTCAAGTCAAGTCAAGTTTATTTGTCACATACACATACGAGATGTGCAGTGAAATGAAAGTGGCAATGCTCGCGGACTTTTGTGCAAAAGACAAACAACAAAACAACCAAACAAATTATAAACACAATCATAACACACATATTCTTCTACATAATAAATAATGGAAGGAAAAAACGTTCAGTAGAGTTAGTCCCTGGTGAGATAGGCGTTTACAGTCCGAATGGCCTCTGGGAAGAAACTCCTTCTCAACCTCTCCGTTCTCACTGCATGGCAACGGAGGCGTTTGCCTGACCGTAGCAGCTGGAACAGTCCGTTGCAGGGGTGGAAGGGGTCTCCATGATTTTATTTGCTCTGGAGTTGCACCTCCTGTTGTATAGTTCCTGCAGGGGGGTGAGTGAAGTTCTCATAGTGCGTTCGGCCGAACGCACTACTCTCTGCAGAGCCTTCTTGTCCTGGGCAGAGCAATTCCCAAACCAGATGGTAATGTTTCCCGGACAAGATGCTTTCCACCGCCGCTGCGTAGAAGCACTGGAGGATCCTCGGAGACACTCTGAATTTCCTCAATTGCCTGAGGTGGTAAAGGCGCTGCCTTGCCTTACTCACCAGTGCTGAGGCGTGTGATGCCCATGTCATATCCTCAGAGATGTGGACTCCCAGATATTTAAAACAGTTCACCCTATCCACAGGATCCCCATTCATCCTCAATGGAGTGTACGTCCTCGGATGATGTGCCCTCCTAAAGTCCATGATCAGCTCCTTCGTTTTTTTGATGTTCAAGAGGAGGCTGTTATCCTGGCACCAGAGTGCTAGATCAGCCACCTCATCGTTGTCTGAGATCAGGCCCACCACCACAGTGTCATCAGCAAACTTAATTATTAAATTAACATAATTAAAGCCAAATAACCTACAAACCTGTGCGTCTTTGGAGTGCGGGAGGAAACCGGCGATCTCGGAGAAAACCCACGCAGGCGCGGGGCGTGCAAACTCCGTACAGACAGCACGCGTAGCCAGGATCGAACCCGGATTCCCGGCACACCCCGCCCTTTAGTTTATTGTCATGTGTAACGAGGTACAGTGAGCAGCTTTTGTTGCGTGCTAACCAGTCAGCGGAAAGACAACACATGATTACAATCGAGCCGTCCACAGTGTACAGAGCATCCAGTATGGTATGGCAACTGCTCTGTCTCCGACCGGAAGGCATTGCAGAGGGTGGTGAAAATTGCCCAACGCATCACCGGTTCCTCGATCGCTCCCCTCCATTGAGTCTGTCCAAAGCAAGCGCTGTCTGCGGAGGGCGCTCAGCATCGCCAAGGACTGCTCTCACCCCAACCATGGACTGTTTACCCTCCTACCATCCGGGAGGCGCTACAGGTCTCTCCGTTGCCGAACCAGCAGGTCGAGGAACAGCTTCTTTCCGGCGGCTGTCACTCTACTCAACAACGTACCTCGGTGACTGCCAATCACCACCCCCCCCGGACACTTATTATTATTTATTCAAATCGTTTGCTATGTCGCTCTTCCAGGGAGATGCTAAATGCATTTCGTTGTCTCTGCACTGTACACTGACAATGACAATTAAAATTGAATCTGAATCAGATACATGATAAGGGGAGTAACGTTCAGTGCAAGGTAAAGTCAGCAAAGTTTGATCAAGGATATTCCGAGGGTCACCAATGAGGTAGATCGCACCTGGAACACAATAAGGGGTGTCATGGTGGCGCAGCGGGTGGAGTTGCTGCCCCGAAAATGCCAGAGGACCCAGTTCATCCCTCACCAGTGGGAGAATCTCGGGCCAGAGGGCACAGCCTCAGAATTAAAGGACGTTCCTTTAGGAAGGAGATGAGGGGGAATTTCTGCAGTCAGAGGGTGGTGAATCTGTGGGATTAATAGCTGTGGAGGCCACAAGTCAGTGGATATTTTTAAGGTGGAGATAGATAGATTCTTGATTAGTGCGTGTGTGACGGGGAGAAGGCAGGAGAATGGGGGTTGAGTGGGAGAGATAGATCAGCCACGATTGATTGAATGGCGGAGTAGACTCAATGGCCTGATTCTTCTCCTATCACTTATGAACTTAGATCAGCGTTGGTTGACTGGCAGTGTGGACTTGATGGGCCGAATGGCCTGATTCTTCACCGACTACCTTATGAACTCTAATGAGCAGTGGGGTCGGGGGGGGGGGGGGGGGGGGCAGCTCACCTTGAACTCCTCCATGATCTTGCGGATGGCCTTGCCTCTTCCCCCGATGATGCGGGCGTGGACACGGTGGTCCAGGCTAATGTCCTCGCTCACCATCTCCTCCAGGTCCGCCACGATCTTCATGATGGCCTCCTTGGCCGACTCGGCATTCTGCACGTAGCCCGTGATGGTGATCGACTCCTGCGCAGGGGGGCGGGCAAAATGGGCCCCGGTCAACCCAGGCCTGATCCCTCCTGCCGACCCCTGAACCCGACCTCTCCCTGTGACCCACTCACACCCCTCCCCCCGACCCCTGACCCCCCGACCTCCTCACCCGACCCCTTCATCCGACCCCCTCACCCCCCGACCTCCTCACCCCCCTTCATCCGACCCCTAACCCCCCCCCACCTCCTCACCCCCCCCTTCATCCGACCCCTAACCCCCCGACCTCCTCACCCCCCTTCATCCGACCCCTAACCCCCCCGACCTCCTCACCCCCTCTTCATCCGACCCCCTAACCCCCCGACCTCCTCACCCCCCTTCATCCGACCCTGACTCCCCCGACTTCCTCACTCTGACCCCCACTCACCCCCCACTCCCCTCCAACCGACCCCTGACCCCCTCTCTGACCCACTCACCCCCTCCCCCTCCAACCGACCCCTAACCCCCGACCTCCTCCCTGTGACCCCCCAACCCCTCCACTCGACCCCTGACCCCCGACCTCCTCTCTCTGACCCCCTCACCCCCCCTTCATCCGACCCCTAACCTCCCGACCTTCTCACTCTGATCCCCTCACCCCCCCTCCCCCCCCTCATCATCCGACCCCCTCCTCACTGACCTCCCTGTGAGCCCCCACCCACCACCCCCCCCAACCCCCTCCCCCCCAACCTCTTCCCTCTAACCCCCTCACCCCCCCTCCCCTCTCCCGCCATATGACTCCTTCCATCTCCCACGACCTCCTCCCTCTGACCCCTTCCCCCATCTCCTTCCACCTGACCCCCTCCCCTCCTACCCTGTGACCCCTCCACCCACCTCCCCCTCCCACCCATCCGTCCCGACCTACCCTGACCCGATCAACCCCTCCCCATCCCCCCTCTCCCCCCCGACCTCCTCACTCTGACCCCCTCACCCCCCTCCCCCCTCCATCCCCCCCACCGACCCTCCTCACTCTGACCCCCTCACCCCCCTCCCCCTCCATCCCCCCCACCGACCTCCTCACTCTGACCCCCTCAAACCCCCTCCACCCCCGACTCCTCACACTCGACCCTCCTCCCTCCATCTAACCCCCTCACCCTCCTCCCCCCCCGATTCTCCTCCCCCTCCGACCCCCTCTCCCTCAAATATGACTTCCTTCCATCTCCCACCGACCTCCTCTCCTCTCCCTCCTCCGAGCCATAGAGTGATACAGCATGGAAACAGGCCCAACTTGCCCACACCAGCCAACATGTCCCAGCTACACTAGTCCCACCTGCCTGCGTTTGGTCCATATCCCTCCAAACCTGTCCTGTCCTATCCATGTGCCTGTCTAACTGTTTCTGAAACGTTGGGATAGTCCCAGTCTCAACTACCTCCTCCGGCAGCTCGTTCCATACACCCACCACCCTCTGTGTTGAGCAAACGTCGTCATCGATCGATTGATCCTCAGACGGGGGTGGTCGGTGTTACCTGATTTTCATCTCCTTTGTCGGGGAACTGGATGTTGACATCATGGTCCTTCCGTATCTGCGAGATGACGGCTCCTTTCCTTCCAATGATCTTTGGGTGGTACTTGGGGTCGACAGAGAGGGTCAACTTGAAGCCCCGTAAAGCCTGGAGCAAAATCATCTCAACGTTACACCTCCGCTCGGTTCACAATAACCAACCTGATCTCCCGGTGGCTCAGCACTTCAACTCCCACTCCCATTCCCAATCCCAATCCGACCTTTCAGTCCTGGGCCTCCACCATGGCCAGACTGAGTCCCACCACAAATTGGAGGAGCAGCACCTCACATTTCACTTGGGTAATCTACACCCCAGTGGTATGAACATTGACTTCTCCAATTTCAGGTAGTCCCTGCTTTCTCCTCCCCTTCCCCTCCCCTTCCCAGCTCCCCCACTAGTCTTACAGTAAGTCTCAATAGACAACAGGTGCAGGAGGAGTAGGCCATTCGGCCCTTCGAGCCTGCACCGCCATTCAATGTGATCATGGCCGACATTCCACAATCAGTACCCCGTTCCTGCCTTACATAGAAACATAGAAATTAGGTGCAGGAGTAGGCCATTCGGCCCTTCGAGCCTGCACCACCATTCAATATGATCATGGCTGATCATCCACAATCAGTACCCCGTTCCTGCCTTACATAGAAACATAGAAAATTAGGTGCAGGAGTAGGCCATTCGGCCCTTCGAGCCTCCACCGCCATTCAATATGATCATGGCTGATCATCCAACTCAGTATCCCTACCTGCCTTCTCCCCATATCCCCTGACTCCCCAGCCTCCTCCTTTCTTCCCCCCACCCCCCACATCAGTCTGAAGAAGGGTCTCGACCCGAAACGTCGCCTATTTCCTTCTCTCCATAGATGCTGCTGCACCCGCTGAGTTACTCCAACATTTTGTGTCTACCTTCGATTTTATCAGCATC
Source organism: Leucoraja erinaceus (assembly GCF_028641065.1). NCBI lineage: Eukaryota > Metazoa > Chordata > Chondrichthyes > Rajiformes > Rajidae > Leucoraja > Leucoraja erinaceus. The sequence continues at coordinate 76,566 of NW_026576526.1, read as the reverse complement.
TGCGCAGTTCTTTATTACATGGGTGAACGGTGTGTGTGGCCCCGCGCTTGCGTTCAGCTGGGGCGGGACCTACCCTGTCCTCCTGCTCTGCCTGCAGCTCCCGGACCCGCTCCTGGACTCCGGTCCGCGCCCGCTCCAGGTTTGCCGTCAAGCCGGTGATCTTGATCAGGTCCGACTGCTGGTCCGGAGGTGGCACAGCAATGTTCACCTGCGGAGGAGACAAACAGACAGACAGACAGGTAAAGGTGGCTCGACAGTCCGGAGGTCATGGGGGAAGGACATTCTTGCTATTGAGGGACTGCAGCGTAGGTTCACCAGGTTAATTCCCGGGATGGCGGGACTGTCATATGCTGAGAAAATGGAGCGTTTGGGCTTGTATACTCTGGAGTTTAGAAGGATGAGAGGGGATCTTATAAGGTCCCGTTGGAGGTGGGGACAATGTCGGAGGTTCTGTGTACAGATACTGGATAAAGGGAATAACATTTAGTACAAGATAAAGTCCGATTCAAGATAGTCTCTGATGAGGTTGATGGTAGCTCAGGACCACTCTGGTTGATAGGATGGTTCAGTTGGCTGATGACAGCTGGAATGAAATAGTGTCAGTGCACCTCGGAAGCAAAATGTTCTTAAAGCCAACTCCAAACCTACACCTATGTTTCTACATAGACCTATCCGTGGGGTGGTTGCATTTAGAAACATAGAAACATAGAAATTAGGTGCAGGAGTAGGCCATTCGGCCCTTCGAGCCTGCGCCATTCGCCATTCAATATGATCATGGCTGATCATCCAACTCAGTATCCCATCCCTGCCTTCTCTCCATACCCCCTGATCCCCTTGGCCACAAGGGCCACATCTAACTCCCTCTTAAATATAGCCAATGAACTGTGGCCTCGACTACCCTCTGTGGCAGAGAGTTCCAGAGATTCACCACTCTCTGTGTGAAAAAAGTTCTTCTCATCTCGGTTTTAAAGGATTTCCCCCTTATCCTTAAGCTGTGACCCCTTGTCCTGGACTTCCCCAACGTCGGGAACAATCTTCCTGCATCTAGCCTGTCCAACCCCTTAAGAATTTTGTAAGTTTCTATAAGATCCCCTCTCAATCTTCTAAATTCTAGAGAGTATAAACCAAGTCTATCCAGTATTTCTTCATAAGACAGTCCTGACATCCCAGGAATCAGTCTGGTGAACCGTCTCTGCACTCCCTCTATGGCAATAATGTCCTTCCTCAGATTTGGAGACCAAAACTGTACGCAATACTCCAGGTGTGGTCTCACCAAGACCCTGTACAACTGAGACCCTGTACAACATACTCTGGAGTTTAGAAGGATGCGTTCAAATTCAAGTGAGTTTATTGTCATGTGTCCCTGTCTTAGACAATGAAATTCTTGCTTTGCTTCAGCACACAGAACATAGTAGGCATTGACTACAGAACAGATCAGTGTGTCCATATACCATAATATAAATATATACACACATGAATAAATAAACTGGTAAAGTGCAAATGACAGAAAATGGGTTATTAATAATCAGAGTTTTGTCCGAGCCAGGTTTAATAACCTGATGGCTGTGGGGAAGTAGCTATTCCTGAACCTGGATGAAATGGGATCTTATTGAAACATATAAGATTATTAAGGGTTTAAGAAGGAACTGCAGATGCTGGAGAATCGAAGGTTACACAAAAAAAAGCTGGAGAAACTCAGCGGGTGCAGCAGCATCTATGGAGCGAAGGAAATAGGCAACGTTTCGGGCCGAAACCCTTCTTCAGACTTCAGAAGTTTATTAAGGGTTTGGACACGCTAGAGGCAGGAAACATGTTCCCGACGTTGGGGGGGAGTCCAGAACCAGGGGCCACACACGGTTTAAGAATAAGGAGCAAGCCCGTTAGAACGGAGACGAGGAAACGCTTTTTCTCACAGAGAGTGGTGAGTCTGTGGAATCCCGAGCTTGGATCTTATAGAAACATATAAAATTATAAAAGGACTGGACAAGCTAGATGCAGGAAAAATGTTCCCAATGTTGGGCCAGTCCAGAACCAGGGGCCACACACACACACAGTCTTAGAATAAAGGGGAGGTCATTTAAGACTGAGGTGAGAAAAAAACACTTTTTCACCCAGAGAGTTGTGAATTTGTGGAATTCCCTGCCACAGAGGGCAGTGGAGGCCAAGTCACTGGATGGATTTAAGAGAGTTAGTTAGATAGAGCTCTAGGGGCTAGTGGAATCAAGGGATGTGGGGAGAAGGCAGGCACGGGTTATTGATTGGGAACGATCAGCCATGATCACAATGAATGGCGAATGGTGCTGGCTCGAAGGGCCGAATGGCCTACTCCTGCATCTATTGTCTATTGAAACATCACGTAACCATGTTCTCCAGGGATGCTGCCTGACCACACCGAGTTACTCCAGCACTGATTCCTGGGATGTCAGGACTGTCTTATGAAGAAAGACTGGATAGACTTGGTTTATACTCTCTAGAATTTAGGAGATTGAGAGGGGATCTTATAGAAACTTACAAAATTCTTAAGGGGTTGGACAGGCTAGATGCAGGTAGATTGTTCCCGATGTTGGGGAAGTCCAGGACAAGGGGTCACAGCTTAAGGATAAGGGGGAAATCCTTTAAAACCGAGATGAGGAGAACTTTTTTCACACAGAGAGTGGTGAATCTCTGGAACTCTCTGCCACAGAGGGTAGTTGAGGCCACAGTTCATTGGCTATATTTAAGAGGGAGTTAGATGTGGCCCTTGTGGCCAAGGGGATCAGGGGGTATGGAGAGAAGGCAGGTACGGGATACTGAGTTGGATGATCAGCCATGATCATATTGAATGGCGAATGGTGCAGGCTCGAAGGGCCGAATGGCCTACTCCTGCACCTAATTTCTATGTTTCTATGTTTCTATGTTTGTATGTCTTTTTTTGGTTGTAGATTTGATGTTTCCACAGATCCAGTATATATTGAGCTACAGTACGACTCTGTGCCACCTGGTGGTGCTGTTGTGCAGGACGACACGGATGAATGGCGCCTGGCGGTCTTTCGAGAGGGAACATGCGCTGTCCGGGGGGGGGGGGGGGGGGGTGGAGGGGGGGGAATGTGTAGGAAAGAACTGCAGATGCTGGGTTCAATCGAAGGTAGATCAGCTGGCGGAGTAGCCTGGATGGGCCGAATGGCCTAATTCTGCTCCGCCGATCACCGACGAACTTGGACTTGCACGCACCTCGTATTCTTCCATCATCTTGCGGATACCGCTGCCCTTCTGCCCGATGATGTACCGATGCAGGTCGAACGGAACCTCCAGGTCCAGGGTGACGGGGACCAGGGCCTAGGAAGGTTCAAACAAGCTGCGTTAGATTCGCTCTACGATAAGTATCAACGTATACTTCTCGTGACTGCGATAGGCAGGGGCCGCCCCGGGCCGCGGAGTTTGAACCGGCCCGTGCGCGGAGCTCGGATTCAGCCGCGGGGACCCGTCGGGAGTCACAACATCGGAAGCCTGGATCGCCTCAACGCAGAGGGAGAACAAGGAGGGAAGAGACAAGGACTTTAAGGCTTTTGCCTTCCATCACAGTGAGGAGGTGCCTGGTAGATTCACTGTGGTGGATGTTAAATTGTGTTAAGTGTGTGTTCTGTTATTTTATTCTATGTTATGGCTGCAAGGCACGAAAAATTCGCACAGACTGAAAGGTCTGAATGACAATAAAGGATACTTCCTTCCGGGAGGGGGGGGGGGGGGTGGGGGGCAAGGGGGTAGCACGGAAGGGGGGGGGGGGGGGGAGAAACCTCATTGAAACTAACTACCGAATAGTGAAAGGCCCGGATGGAGTGGATGTGGAGAGGATGTTTCCACTAGTGGGAGAGTCCAACAGCAGAGGGCACAGCCTCAGAATTAAACGATGCTCCTTGAGGCATTTCTTCAGCCAGAGGGCGGTGAATCTGTGGAATTCATTGCCACACAGACGGCTGTGGAGGGCCACAAGTCAGTGGATATCTTTAAGGCAGAGACAGATAGATTCTTGATTAGTGCGGGTGTCAGGGGGTTACGGGGAGAAGGCAGGAGAATGGAGTTAGGGGGAGAGTTGGATCAGCAATGGCGGAGTCGACTTGAAGGGCCGAATGGCCTAATTCTGCTCCAATCACTTATGATAATTGTTTTGCTTGTGTTGTGGTGGTGGGTTTGTTGATATTGTTTTGTATCTTCTTCATATTATTGTACATAAATGATTCAAATTTATTTTTTGTTTTAGAAAAAAGTTAAGGAGAGCGAGGGGTGTGGAGAAGGGGGGGGGGGGGAGATAGATAGGGGGGGTGGGGACATAGAGAGGGGGGGGGTGGAGAGAGGGGGGGGTGGGGACATAGAGAGGGGGGGGGGGGGGAGAGGGGGGGGTGGGGACGTAGAGGGAGGGGGGGGGGGGGAGAGAGGAGAGGGGGGGTGGGGTGGAGAGAGGGGGGGGGTGGGGACCATAGAGAGGGGGGGGGGTGGAGAGAGAGGGGGGGGTGAGAGAGGGGGGGGGGGGGAGAGAGGGGGGGGGGGGGGCAGAGAGGGGGGGGGTGGGGACATAGAGAGGGGGGGGGGGTGGAGAGAGAGGGGGGGGCGGTGAGAGAGAGAGGGGGGAGGGGGGTGGGGGGGCATAGAGAGGGGGGGGTGGGAGGAGGGGGTGGGGGGGTGGAGGAGGGGGGGGGTGGGGGTGGGGGTGGAGGTGGGAGACATAGAGAGGGGGGGGGTGGGGGGTGGGGACATAGAGAGGGGGGGGTGTGGACATAGAGAGAGGGGGGGGGGGGTGGAGAGAGGGGGGGTTGGGGGGGGGGGAGTAGAGGGGGGGGGGTGGAGAGAGGGGGGGTGGGGGGACATAGAGGGGGGGGGGTGGAGAGAGGGGGGGGGGGGACATAGAGAGGGGGGGTGGGGACATAGGGGGGGGGGGTGGAGAGGGGGGGGGGGGAAGGGAGAGGGGGGGGGGAGAGGGGGGGGGGGTGGGGACAGGGGGGGGGAGAGGGGGGGGGTGGAGAGAGGGGGGGGGGGGGGAGAGAGGGGGGGGGGGTGGGGGACATGAGAGGGGGGGGGGGGGGACCGAGAGGGGGGGGGGAGAGAGGGGGGGGGTGGGGGGGACATAGAGAGGGGGGGGGGTGGAGAGAGGGGGGGTGGGAGGAGAGGGGGGTGGGGACATAGAGGGGGGGGGTGGGAGAGAGGGGGGGGTGGGGACATAGAGGGGGGGGGGTGGAGGTGAGGGGGGGGGGGGGGGGTGGGGGGGGGTGTGGGAGAGGGGGGGGGGGGGGGACGTAGAGGGGGGGGGTGGGGGACATAGAGGGGGGGGTGGGGACATAGAGAGGGGGGGGGTGGAGAGAGGGGGGGTGGAGGGAGGGGGGTGGGGACATAGAGGGGGGGGGTGTGGAGAGGTGGGGGGTGGGGACAGAGGGGACATAGAGGAGGGGGGGGGTGGACCGAGAGGGGGGGGTGGGGACGTAGAGAGGGGGGAAGAGTGGGGGGTGGGGGACATAGAGGGGGGGGGTGGAGAGAGAGGGGGGGGTGGGGACATAGAGGGGGGGGGGGGAGGAGGGGAGGGGGGAGAGTAGAGAGGGGGGGCGGGGAGTAGAGAGGGGGGGGTGGGGACCATAGAGGGGGGGTGGGGACATAGAGAGGGGGGGGGTGGAGAGAGGGGGGGTGGGAGAGAGGGGGGGTGGGGACATAGAGGGGGGGGGTGGAGGAGAGGGGAGGGGGGGGAGAGGGAGGGGGGAGAGGGGGGGGGGTGGAGAGAGGGGGGGTGGGGACATAGAGGGGGGGGGACCTAGAGGGAGGGAGGGGGGGGGGAACGAGGAGGGGGGGAGAGAGGGGGGGGGTGGAGGGGGGGGGGGGGGGGAGTGGGGACCAGTAGAGAGGGGGGAGAGGGGGGGTGGACAGAGAGGGGGGGAGGAGGGGGGGTGGAGAGGGGGGGGGGTGGAGAGAGGGGGGGGTGGAGAGAGGGGGGGGGGGGGGTGGTGGAGAGGGGGGGGGTGGGGAGAGGAGAGAGGGGGGGGGGTGGACATAGAGAGGGGGGGTGGAGAGAGAGGGGGGGGTGGGGACGTAGAGAGGGGGGGGTGGAGGGAGAGGGGGGGGGGGGGGGGGACTAGAGGGGGGGGGATGTGGAGAGAGGGGGGGGGTGGGAGATAGAGGTGGTGGGGGGGTGGAGGGAGAGGGGGGGGGGTGGGCGGAGGAGGGGGGGGGGGGGGGAGAGAGGGGGGGGGGGGGACATAGAGGAGAGGGGGGGGGGGGGGGAGAGGGGGGGGGTGGGGGGAGGGGGAGGAGAGAGGGGGAAGGGAGAGAGGGGGGGGGGACAGTGGAGGGGGGGGGGGTGGAGGGGGGACAGAGAGGGAGGGGGTAGGAGAGAGGGGGGGGGGGAGAGAGGGGGGGTGGGGGGAGGGGTGGAGAGAGGGGGGGTGGAGAGAGGGGGGGGATGAGAGGAATGGACATGGAGAGGGGGCGAGGGAGGGTCCCGTAGATCCTGTGTGAGGGGGGTGTGAGGGGGGGGGTGGAGAGAGGGGGGGGGTGGGAAGACGGGGACGTACCAACAATGCATCACTGCAGTCGCGCCCCCTCCACACTTCTCCTTCCGGGAGGAGATGACGATGACGTCGCACTTCCTGGGTGCGTGCTCCGTCTCCCGGAGGTCAGAGTTCAGGTCGCCATTCTCCTGAGGGTGGGGGTCCGCGCCTGTTCGACGGGTAAGAAGCAACGGCAGGGTTAGGAGTAGGGGGCGGACTCAACTCAGCGGGACGGGCAGCGTCTCTGGAGAGAAGGAACGGGCGACGTTATCGGGTCGGGACCCTTCTTTGGACTGAGAGTCCGGGGGTGGAGGGAGATATGGGAAGGGGCGAGGCGTGAAAACGGCGGATCAAAGGGGACGACGATCAGGGAAATATCGAAGGGAGCAGGGAGGTTCTACTGCAGTTGTACAGGGTCTTGGTGAGACCACACCTGGAGTATTGCGTACAGTTTTGGTCTCTCTAATCTGAGGAAAGATATTCTTGCCATAGAGGGAATACAGAGAAGGTTCACCAGACTGATTCCTGGGATGGCAGGACTTTCATATGAAGAAAGACTGGATAGACCCGGCTTGTACTCGCTAGAATTTAGAAGATTGAGGGGGGATCTTATAGAAACGTACAAAATTCTTAAGGGATTGGACAGGCTAGATGCAGGAAGATTGTTCCCGATGTTGGGGAAGTCCAGAACAAGGGGTCACACACAGTTTAAGGATAAAGGGGAAATCTTTTAGGACCGAGATGAGGAAAACTTTTTTCACACAGAGAGTGGTGAATCTGTGGAATTCTCTCCCACAGAAGGTAGTTGAGGCCACACAGTTCATTGGCTATATTTAAGAGGGAGTTAGATGTGGCCCTTGTGGCTAAAGGGATCAGGGGGTATGGAGAGAAGGCAGGGATGGGATACTGAGTTGGATGATCAGCCGTGATCATATTGAATGGCGGTGCAGGCTCGAAGGGCCGAATGGCCTCTTACTCCTGCACCTATTTTCTATGTTTCTATGTCACGACCCGAAACGTCACCTGTACCTTCTCTCCACAGATGCCGCCTGACCCACAAAGATCCAGCTTTTTTGGAGTCTATTTTTGGGATGGTTCGTACAGGGTCTTGGTGAGACCACACCTGGAGTATTGCGTACAGTTTTGGCCTCCTAATCTGAGGAAAGACATTCTTGCCATAGAGATAGTACAGAGAAGGTTCACCAGACTGATTCCTGGCTGAGGGGGAAAGTTGACCACGGGGCTACTCCTGCACCTATTGTTTATTGGGACATGGGAGGAAACCGGAGCACCCGCGTGCAAACTCCACACAGACAGCAATCAAACCCGGGTCTCTCTACCCGCTGCGGCACGGTTTGATCGTTGTTTGTCTCCGTCCGGTAAGCCAGTTCGACTTCGAAAGACTCTCTTGGTCCCACGAGCAGTGGTTAGAACGGAGAAGCTGCGAAACAAACATCATCCTACGTAGACGAGGCTCTCGGCCTCATTAACGAGGTTGAAAAACGCACCCTAAATGGAGCCCTGGACTCCCCGGAGAGATGCCATTCACGGCTTGCCGTGCCGCTCAATCAGATTGGCCACACTTGGGGAGTGGCACCAAAATGCCATTGGAAGTCTGCACAGGGAGTGCAGAGACGGTTCACCAGATTGATTCCTGGGATGTCAGGACTGTCTTATGAAGAAAGACTGGATAGACTTGGTTTATACTCTCTAGAATTTAGGAGATTGAGGGGGGATCTTATAGAAACTTACAAAATTCTTAAGGGGTTGGACAGGCTAGATGCAGGAAGATTGTTCCCGATGTTGGGGAAGTCCAGGACAAGGGGTCACAGCTTAAGGATAAGGGGGAAATCTTTTAAAACGAGATGAGAAGAACTTTTTTCACACAGAGAGTGGTGAATCTCTGGAACTCTCTGCCACAGAGGGTAGTTGAGGCCACACAGTTCATTGGCTATATTTAAGAGGGAGTTACATGTGGCCCTTGTGGCTAAGGGGATCAGGGGGTATGGAGAGAAGGCAGGTACAGGATACTGAGTTGGATGATCAGCCATGATCATATTGAATGGTGGTGCAGGCTCGAAGGGCCGAATGGCCTCTACTCCTGCACCTATTTTCTATGTTTCTATGTATTTAAGAGGGAGTTAGATGTGGCCCTTGTGGCTACAGGGATCAGGGGGTACGGAGAGAAGGCAGGGATGGGATACTGAGTTGGATGATCAGCCATGATCATATTGAATGGCGGTGCAGGCTCGAAGGGCCGAATGGCCTCTACTCCTGCACCTATTTTCTATGTTTCTATGTTTTTAAGAGGGAGTTAGATGTGGCCCTTGTGGCTACAGGGATCAGGGGGTACGGAGAGAAGGCAGGGATGGGATACTGAGTAGGATGATCAACCATGATCATATTGAATGGCGAATGGTGCAGGCTCGAAGGGCCGAATGGCCTCTACTCCTGCACCTATTTTCTATGTTTCTATGTTTCTAATGTGATCATGGCTGATCATCACTCAGCGGGACAGGCAGCATCTCCGGAGGGAAGGAGGCATAGAGACCCTTCTTCCATTCTTGCACAACCTCTTTATAACAATTTGGTCCCCTAATTTGAGGAAGGACATACTTGCTATTAGAAACATAGAAATTAGGTGCAGGAGTAGGCCATTCGGCCCTTCGAGCCTGCACCGCCATTCAATATGATCATGGCTGATCATCCAACTCAGTATCCCGTACCTGCCTTCTCTCCATACCCCCTGATCCCCTTAGCCACAAGGGCCACATGTAACTCCCTCTTAAATATAGCCAATGAAGTGGCCTCAACTACCCTCTGTGGCAGAGAGTTCCAGAGATTCACCACTCTCTGTGTGAAAAAAGTTCTTCTCATCTCGGTTTTAAAGGATTTCCCCTTTATCCTTAAGCTGTGACCCCTTGTCCTGGACTTCCCTAACATCGGGAGCAATCTTCCTGCATCTAGCCTGTCTAACCCCTTAAGAATTTTGTAAGTTTCTATAAGATCCCCTCTCAATCTCCTAAATTCTAGAGAGTATAAACCAAGTCTATCCAGTCTTTCTTCATAAGACAGTCCTGACATCCCAGGAATCAGTCTGGTGAACCTTCTCTGCACTCCCTCCCTATTGAGGGAGCCCAGCGTAGGACTCCTGCACCTATTGTCTATGTTTCTGTGAATGTCTATGTACGCATGCCCCTGCACATAATGTATATGGTCTCTAAACTAAACTATGGGTTTTTCAGCTGCAGGGGGCCATTCGGCCCATCGAAGGGGTACCTTGGTTGTCATCGCGTTCGGGAAACTTGATCTGCACGTCGAACTCGCGGGTGATCTGCTGCACCTTGGATCCCTTGAGTCCCATGACCGCCCGATGGAAGCGCTGGGCGATCACACACTCCAGGGTCACCTGGGCCTCCTGTGGCAGAGAAACAAACAGCGGTCATCATAGAAACATAGAAATTAGATGCAGGAGTAGAGGCCATTCGGTCCTTCGAGCCTGCACCATTCGCCATTCAATATGATCATGGCTGATCATCCAACTCAGTATCCCGTACCTGCCTTCTCTCCATACCCCCTGATCCCCTTAGCCACAAGGGCCACATCTAACTCCCTCTTAAATATAGCCAATGAACTGTGTGGCCTCAACTAAATTGAATTGAATTTCCTTTATTGTGGCAGAGAAACAAACAGCGATCATAGAAACATAGAAACATAGAAATTAGGTGCAGGAGTAGAGGCCATTCTACCCTCTGCGGCAGAGAGTTCCAGAGATTCACCACTCTCTGTGTGAAAAAAGTTCTTCTCATCTCGGTTTTAAAGGATTTCCCCCTTATCCTTAAGCTGTGACCCCTTGTCCTGGACTTCCCCAACATCGGGAACAATCTTCCTGCATCTAGCCTGTCCAACCCCTTAAGAATTTTGTAAGTTTCTATAAGATCTCCTCTCAATCTTCTAAATTCTAGAGAGTATAAACCAAGTCTATCCAGTCTTTCTTCATAAGACAGTCCTGACATCCCAGGAATCAGTCTGGTGAACCGTCTCTGCACTCCCTCTATGGCAATAATGTCCTTCCTCAGATTAGGAGACCAAAACTGTACGCAATACTCCAGGTGTGGTCTCACCAAGACCCTGTACAAGATCAGAGCAAGCGGAGACACACGGTGCTCAGCGGGCCAGGCGGCATCTCTCAGGAACAATCGGCCACCAAGACTACAAGACCTACACCAAACCCAAACCAATTAGGAGCAGACGAGGGCATTCGATCCAATTTATGATCCCAGCTACAAAGACAGACGTGTACAGTAATTCGTTCTTCCCCCGCTCAATTAAAGCATGGAATAATCTCCACACAACTACAGTTACCCAACCAGATGCAACTACATTTAAAGTAGCTCTTTCTTCCCAATAACCCTTTCTGGCTTAAGCCCTCCCTTCCACCACCTCCAGTTTACATTCCATTTGGAATATTTTGGAGGACCAAGGAACCAAGAACTAGAGACATAGAAATGTGTGAACAATAGGTGCAGGAGGAGGCCATTCGGCCCCTTCAAGCCAGCACCACCATTCAACAGACAATAGACAATAAGTGCAGGAGTAGGCCATTCGGCCCCTTCGAGCCAGCACCACCATTCAATAGACAAAGACAATGAGTGCAGGAGTAGGCCATTCGGCCCCTTCAAGCCAGCACCGTCATTCAATAGACAATAGATAATAGGTGCAGGAGTAGAGAGGCCATTCGGCTCCTTCGAGCCAGCACCACCATTCAATGTCATCATGGCTGATCATCCCCAATCAGTACCCCGTTCCTGCCTTCTCCCCATATCCCCTGACTCCGCTATCTTTAAGAACCCTGTCTAGCTCTCTCTTGAAAGTATCCAGAGAACCGGCCTCCACCGCCCTCTGAGGCAGAGAATTCCACAGACTCACAACTCGCTTGTGAGAAAAAGTGTTTCCTCGTCTCCGTTCTAAATGGCCGACCCCTTATTCTTAAACTGTGTGTGTGTGGCCCCTGATTCTGGACTCCCCCAAGAGAGAGCTAGATAGAGGGATTACAGAGAAGGTTCACCAGGCTGATTCCTGGGATGGCAGGACTGTCATATGAAGAGAGACTGGATAGACTCGGCTTGTACTCGCTAGAATTTAGAAGATTGAGGGGGGATCTTATAGAAACTTCCAAAATTCTTAAGGGGGTGCAGCAGCATCTATGGAGCGAAGGAAATAGGCAACGTTTCGGCCCGAAACCCTTCCGGGTTTCGTCCCGAAACGTTGCCTATTTCCTTCAGGGTTTCGGCCCGAAATGTCGCCTATTTTCTTCGCTCCATAGATGCTGCTGCACCCGCTCCAGCAATTCTGTGTACCTTCGATCTTCCAGCATCTGCAGTTCCTTCTTGAACAAAATTCTTAAGGGGTTGGACAGGCTAGATGCAGGAAGATTGTTCCCGACGTTGGGGTGTTTTCTACACGGAGAGTGGTGAATCTGTGGAATTCTCTGCCACAGAAGGTAGTTGAGGCCACACAGTTCATTGGCGATATTTAAGAGGGAGTTAGATGTGGCCCTTGTGGTTAAAGGGATCAGGGGGTATGGAGAGAAGGCAGGGATGGAATACTGAGTTGGATGATCAGCCATGATAGAAACATAGAAATTAGGTGCAGGAGTAGGCCATTCGGCCCTTCGAGCCTGCACCGCCATTCAATATGATCATGGCTGATCATCCAACTCAGTATCCCGTACCTGCCTTCTCTCCATACCCTCTGATCCCCTTAGCCACATCTAACTCCCTCTTAAATATAGACAATGAACTGGCCTCGACTACCCTCTGCGGCAGAGAGTTCCAGAGATTCACCACTCTCTGTGTGAAAAAAGTTCTTCTCATCTCGGTTTTAAAGGATTTCCCCCTTATCCTTAAGCTGTGACCCCTTGTCCTGGACTTCCCCAACATCGGGAGCAATCTTCCTGCATCTAGCCTGTCCAACCCCTTAAGAATTTTGTAAGTTTCTATAATATCCCCTCTCAATCTCCTAAATTCTAGAGAGTATAAACCAAGTCTATCCAGTCTTTCTTCATAAGACAGTCCTGCCCTCCCAGGAATCAGTCTGGTGAACCTTCTCTGCACTCCCTCTATGGCAATAATGTCCTTCCTCAGATTTGGAGACCAAAACTGTACGCAATACTCCAGGTGTGGTCTCACCGGGACCCTGTACAACTGCAGTAGAACCTCCCTGCTCCTATACTCAAATCCTATGAAAGCTAACATACCATTGGCTTTCTTTACTGCCTGCTGCACCTGCATGCCTACCTTCAATGACTGGTGTACCATGACCCCCAGGTCTCGCTGCATCTCCCCCTTTCCCAATCGGCCACCATTTAGATAATAGTCTGCTTTCCTGTTTTTGCCACCAAAATGGATAACCTCACATTTATCCACATTATACTGCATCTGCCAAACATTTGCCCACTCACCCAGCCTATCCAAGTCACCTTGCAGTCTCCTAGCATCCTCCTCACAGCTAACACTGTCCCCCAGCTTAGTGTCATCCGCAAACTTGGGAGATATTGCCTTCAATTCCCTCATCCAGATCATTAATATATATTGTAAATAGCTGTGGTCCCAGCACTGAGCCTTGCGGTACCCCACTAGTCACTGCCTGCCATTGTGAAAAGGACCCGTTTACTCCTACTCTTTGCTTCCTGTTTGCCAGCCAGTTCTCTATCCACATCAGTACTGAACCCCCAATGCCGTGTGCTTTAAGTTTGTCTACTAATCTCTTATGTGGGACCTTGTCGAAAGCCTTCTGAAAGTCCAGATACACCACATCCACTGGTTCTCCCCTATCCACGCTACTAGTTACATCCTCGAAGAATTCTATAAGATTCGTCAGACATGATTTACCTTTCGTAAATCCATGCTGACTTTGTCCAATGATTTCACCACTTTCCAAATGTGCTGCTATCCCATCTTTAATAACTGACTCTAGCACTTTCCCCACTACCGATGTTAGACTAGCTGTGGTCCCAGCACTGAGCCTTGTGGTACCCCACTAGTCACTGCCTGCCATTGTGAAAAGGACCCGTTTACTCCTACTCTTTGCTTCCTGTTTGCCAGCCAGTTCTCTATCCACATCAATACTGAACCCCCAATGTCGTGTGCTTTATCAGGGGGTATGGAGGAGAGAAGGCAAGGATGGGATACTGAGTTGGATGATCAGCCGTGATCATATTGAATGGCGGTGGCAAACCCTCCCCCCCTCTACCCCACCCCACCCCCACCGTTGACGACTCTCACCAAGTCCCCGATGATCTCCTGTATGCGTCGTTTTGCCGCCTCCACGCAGTCCTTGGCCCCCTTGAGCATCACGCGGTCGCTCTGCACGCCGGTGCGGGGGAAGCTGACCGTCACTCCTCCGTACTCCTCGGCGATCTCCCGCAGCACCTGGCCGCGCCGCGCCACAAAGTGCCGGTGGTACCTGGGCTCCACCACCATCAGGTCTTCAATCACGTTGTCCTGCGGGGAGAGACGGCAACGGGGGGGGAGGGGTGTGAACCGGGGCCTCGCCGAA